>NW_024540478.1:0-64930 GCF_016647625.1 Suillus subalutaceus | reverse complement strand
GACTACTGCAGCGCGGCCTTTGGCAGCACGCGAAGTAGACTTGGTGCATTCCCGGAGCTGTATGGCCGGGTCCGCCACAGAATAAGCAGAGTTTCTTGTCCATCCTTCTCTGCCGCTCTTCGGACGTTAACTTTCCGTCCTTACCCAGCTTGGAAGTAAGATCCGGAACCTTAGGAGCGGACGAGTTCGAGGACGCGGATGGCTTTGTAGACTTCTGATCATTGGAGTTTCCGGATTTGTGATTTCCGGATCCGGACGTATTGGAGTCGTTCCGGTCAGAAGCGGATTGCTTAGGGGGTAGTGGATGAAGTGGGTTTAGCTTCTCGAGAGATCTCTCCCTTCCGTTCCCAGTATCGGGCGTCGATAGTCTGAGCAAGGACTTTGTATTCGGAAGAGTAGAGGGTTTACCCATGCGACTGATTTCATCCTTGATACGGGCCGGGAGTCCGTTGTAGAATTGGCGTCGTAAGGCTCCGTCGCCCCAGCCACGAACCTGTGAAGCAAGACGCTGGAATTCCACAACGTACTTGTTGATGCGCTGTCCATCGCGCATGTGGAGCTGTTCGAGCTGCATTTCTGCATCACCGGATGGGTCATGAGGCCCGAAGTTGGCTTGGAGTTCAAGCATGAACACGGAATAGTCATCCATCCAATCCGGATGATCGTCTGAATCATCGGACAGGAGATCCGGTTCAAACCATTCAAGGGCCATACCCTTAAGGTAGGATTGGGCGAAGTTGACTTTAGCCCTTCCGGTACGGAAAGCCTTAGGCTTGCTCTGGAAGTTAAGTTCACACTGGACAAAGAACGCATGGAGCTTCCGTGGTTCGGATCCGTCGAAGGTATCCGGTTCTCGGACCTTGACTCTAGAATCTTCGGATGCGGGCGCGCGACGATTATTGCGAGCAAGGTTATCGATGGCTTCTGAGAGTCGAAGCATAATGCGGTCTTGTGGGTTTAGGCCGTCATTTTCATCATCCTCAACATCCGGATCATCATCCGGATCACCACCGTTATTATCGGGTGGATTACCAGGGAAATCATCATCACCATCATCGGGATCATCATCGTCCGGAGGTCCTACGGCAGGAGTGCGTGTTGGGGTTTCCGGGTGTCGACGATTAAGGAGTTCGGATATGGTTTGAGCGGTTCCGTGGGTGCTAACACGGCGCTGAGAGAAACTGGTGAAGGTGTTGACTATAGGTGTCGGATCACGACGGAGGGAGGTTAGTCCGACCGCGTGCAGAGTTGTTTGTGTCTTGGTAGGAGGCATGATAGATGTTAAGTAACTCGGAAAGGTATGAGTTCGAATATACTGTTAAGACCGTACTCAAGTAGTATCAGATCCGAAGGGCTTCGGCCTCAGCTCGTGCGCTGTGCCCCTTTCCCGAGTCTTGCCCCTTATTTCAGAGAGCTAAAGTATCGCGTCTAGTGAGATGGATAAGTATCGTAACGGATAAGTCTTGTATTGCAACGGATAAGTATTGCAATGGATCCGTTAAGACTTCCGGATATCGAACGTATAGAGTAACGGCTAATCCGGATCGGATCCGGACTAGAAACTAACGGGTGAGGACTGTCCGAAGACAGAGGCGGATATGTAGACTATAGGAATCTATCCTAAGTCTCGGAGTAGACAAGAGTAGCGTACTCAAGTCCGGATGGATAACGGAGGGACTTAGAGTCCAGATGGAATGAGTGCAATCTAAGATGATATTCGAACTGATCTACTACAGCGCATATACAAAGGTTATATACTACGGATAGCTAACGGAATGATCAATAAGCAGAGGTGCGAGGCTATGTACGAAAGTATAAGCAAAGTCTAAGTGGAGCGTATTGGTAAGTTGGATGGATCAGTAAGCATAGCGGATCAGTAAGCAAAGCGGAAGTAAAGGATAACCGGTATACCGGTGTACAGGAATACCGAAAGGAGATGAACGATAGTTAGAGTTATATGAACAGGAAATGAAATAAGAATCAAAGCGGATCTGTGGACCGGACAATGGATATGTTCATCGGATCTGTAACCGGATATATGGTATATGACAATTTCCCCGATCCTCCACCTGATATCATCGATAACGAAGAAGAATACGAAGTCGAAGCGATCTTATCACACAAGGGCATGGGTAAACGAAGACACTATCTCGTATCCTGGAAAGGATATTCATCCGCCAGTAACGAATGGATTCCCACGGAAAATCTTGGCAACGCCTCCGCAATCCTCGCTGCTTATAAGAAGGCTCACCAGTTATAAGAACTGTTGCGAAAAGATGTCTTTTTTCAGAACTTCGCACTCTCCAGATTTGCCTCTTGCAACTTCAAATTCTCGTCAGAACCATTGATAATATGTCCGAAACCCTTGCCACATCCCCATCCACAACATCCGTCACTTTGACCGAAACCATCGAATCCCCAAACTACTTCACCATCCTTGACGATATCGAAAACAACACGTATTTGAATCTGCTCTCCTTTCTGAACAATACGCTATCGAGATAGATCGTCTCCTTGCTGAACAAGGAGCCCTCTCTAGCACACTTCTCATTAACATTATTCGCACCGCCAACCTCATTAAGCGTACCGCAGGCCTTCTTAGTGAAAGCGAAAATGACCAACGCTTTAAAGCCATTTTCCGTCATCTCCATATTCGCATTCGCAACTCTGCTATACGTCTCATGCCTGCCTCTACCAAAGAAGTTGTTAGAGAAGCCATCCATATTGTCACTGAACGAATTGCAACAAACCAAATCGCCAGACCACCATCTCCTCATATCGCAATTCCCGTTCCTCCTCCGGTTGAGATATCATCTCCCGTTGAGCATACGCCTGATGCTATCATTCCTCCTGCTTCACCAATCGTACCGTTTGCTTCTACAACTGCCCCGGCTGGCAACCACCCCTCGCCCACGCCCCCACTCGTCGTCGACCCTTCAAACGAGAAATCTCTGTCTCCCCTCCCTCACGCAACAGCACTCTACGCTCCAAAACACCATCCCCGCCCCCGCAATCATCCTCCGTCACCATCGTGAAAATCGAACCCATTGATAATTTCAAATGTCACTATTGTAAAGAATTCGGTCATCGTCACAAGAACTGCCCAACGTATTTCTGCCGCGTATGTCGTAACCTCGCACCAGGGCATCTTTCGGTCTTTTGTAAAGACCTTAAAGGCGAGAAACCTGTCCCATTGGTATGGACGGATGAAGGTTTCTACGAGGCTCTCGCTAAATGGGAAGCTGATAAGGACGCCGCCTTAGAACAAATCTCTATCGAGGAAGATGAGAGAATGTTCACTCAATGCGCAGGTGATCGTGACAACTATGATGCTTACGATAACTTTGATTGTTGAAATCGGTGACTTCAACGATAACAACGGGGTAATGTTACAGTCGAGTACGCCCCTATTCATTTTCTTTCTCTTACATCATTGTATTACATCACGATCGCATCTTGCCGTCGCTAGATGATCTATTCTTGTTATCTCTGACTCGTCTTATCTCTCTGACTCGTCTTATCTCTCTGACTCGTCTTATCTCTGACTCGTCCCTATGATCTCATTGTACCGGCCCTAAAGTCGTTACCATTCACTATATAAACTCGTCCGGTACTATGTAGTTCTTTACTTTAATCTTACTAGGTTTTACCTGGAACTTCCTTCACTTAAGACCTCCAATCTTATGTCGTATTGAACGTGATTCAAGTCGAGGACACTCTCCTAGACTTGTCTTAGTGAAACTACTGAACTTCGGTATACGCCGAAGCTTTGAACCGACCTTGGCCGATTACTCTTATCGAGTAGCCATACGTCTGAACTCGCCTAGTTCGTAACACCTGGTTCAACTCCCAGGTGATTGTTGATTGACGCAAACGCAGGAGTGCCAGTGAGACGTTGACCTTGGCGAAACGGTATATGGACACTGGTTGTCATATTCCAGAATTCCTTCGCGATACCAAAATCAATGATGAAGGCGGTGTGCCTCAAATCGCCAAGACCCAGAACAACGTTTTGTGGTTTAATGTCACCGTGAATATAATTGTGCGAGTGAACGTATTCAAGACATGAAAGCTGGGGAAAGGGGTCAGTACATGCAACCCACACAGTAGCACACACTGATGGACCAGCTGATCCCCTAGATTTATGACAGTCTCAAGGCTGAATTTTCGGCTGTGAGAAAGGAAGAGACTGTGCAAGGATGGCCCAAGGAGATCGAGAACGAGAGCATGATATGTCGACTCCCTACCGAACCAGAGGGCACGAGGAATACCAACACCACCTTCAAGGTGTTTCAAAATATTGTATTCGTGCTGGACAGATGATGAATGGGTGATGGGTTCAAGTTTGACGGCAACTGCATCATTCTTTATGATGTTCCGTACGCGATACACGACAGCTAATGGGGTCCAAATGTTGAATTAAACATATAGTCAGTAATCGTGATATGTAAATAACATACCATATGAGCCAGATCCCAAAATGTCTCCTAGCCTGAATCTTCCGTCAACTCGAACGGGAACCTTATCCATAGTGTATACAATAGCCCACGAGTAGAGAAATCAAGGGAATCCGACCAACAACACTGGAGTCTGGAGGCAACCAAAAAAGCAGTCCTTCCACGCAACTGCCGCGTGACTTGAGCTGGCTTGAGCTGGCTTAAAGCGGTTCAAGCCGCGGTTCATATATTTTTGGCTGACGAAAGTTGTAGCCAGTTCACATGGCTTATGAATCAGATCAAGCCAGTGACCAGTGGTTTGGCTAACGGGTATCGCCGAAATTCTCACAAACCGGTAAATACCGAGCTGGAGCCAGCCATAGCCGAGCCGTGGCACTAGTAATCACGGCCATACAACATGGCGGGCCGTGATGGAGGCTCGATCTGGTGATTCCTAATTGCATTTAGAGGACAAACACAACTCACCGGAAATAACAACGTACTTTGGGGCATTCATACCAGGAACATTGCCCGTGAGTTCTAAAGCCTTCTTTACAAACTTTATGTCAATTCCCATGCCAGCGATCGCTTCAAACTTAGGACGCCATTCAGCAACAAAGTCGAGACGAAGTTACACAGACATACATTGAAGAGTCCTGAGGACACGATCTGAATCTTTTTCCCATGCAGCGATCTTGTCGTGATCAATCGTGACAGTGAAGAGCCTCCTCCAAAATCCTTGCTCCTTCGATGATGCTACATCGCTGTTGATGCGGTTTACCGATCTGCACAGTGTCAGCAGATTCTGGCTGATAGTGAAATCGGTTTGGCTCACTTATTAAGCTGTGTTAAAGCATGCCCCAAGTGTCCTCGCAGATCATCTTGGGTGGCCTCCTTGGTCACACCTTCAAGAATTTCTCTGATAGTCTCACACTTATCGGCTATCACCTGGAAATCAGACTTGTTCTTAATTACTGACTGTATAGACGTAAGGCTAGGCTAGGTAAGGTTTCACCAAGAGTTAGACCAACGCACCTGTGCAATAGTCAGAATGTTTGCAATTGTTCCGAGGATGCCTTTCACGAGATCGATAGGCACAAGGTCTTTGGTAGCATTGATGGCCGCTATAGTGACGCCCAGCAGTTGGCTCATGCTGTCGTCCCGGGACTCCTCGGTTTCAGGAGCGGGTTGTTTCGAGTCCTTCTATGATAGATCAGATATATAGTGGTGATACCTAGATATGTGCCTTCTTACCTTTGATTTTTTGGACCTTCCAAGTTCTGCTTTCGTTTTTTTGGATGGCATCGTCTGAGTTCATGTGGTGGTTCAGATTGCAGTGTGTTTCGTCGCCAGATAAGCGCTTCCACCTACCTCAGGGTAGAGGGTGAGAAACTGCGCGGCACAACAGCGTAACCTGCCGGGGCGCCTATCATATCGAGAGAACGAAGTCGAGGCAGATTGGGGGATAGTATGTACTACTAATACGGGATACGGTCAATGTTATTAAGGTACAGTTGTCACATCATGTGATGCCACTAGACGCGCATGTCACACCGTGCTGTCACGGCATCCTACAGCCTCGGTTCCCCTGCCTGTGAGTGCAAATATTACCACATGTCACCAGTGCGGATAAGTACATTCGTTCAAGTTGTGTGCCCTCGATGATGCTGTAGAAAAAATCCCCAAGCTCCTAAGCTATTCCCGCCCTAACTCTCTCCCTTCCCGCCACTCGTACTACGTCAAAGAAGACAGTGCCGTCCTCATGGTTTGCGCTGTTGATTTGGCCGGCGCTACACTTACCCAGTAACCAGTCATATACAGGCTAGTGTTTCTCCCCCGCAATGCCTCTCCCCTTCCAGCTCTCCTGACTCATAAGTTAGTCATAACAGCAAGTCCTTCCTGGTTGAAAGGTGCCACTAGACTCTAGAGCACTTTACGCTGCACGCCATGTCCTGATGGCAACACACTCTACTTAGCTTGCTACCAACTTCCCTGGAGGACTAATAACCTAATAACAGCATACCCGAGTTCCACACAGAGGAAAGGAACGGATGATTGGAGATGGAAACGTGAAGGAGTGGAATCCAATTGCGGTTATGATTCAAGAGCGCTCGACACAGATACTAAAAGAGTTACTAGCGGATCACTCGGCGATCTAAAAATTGAGAGATCTTGTCAAGGCGATGTGAAAGTGCACGAGATAACAGCAGGTCAGTCAGATCATCTATACACATGGTTTCATGAGATAATAGATCGTTATATCATTCAAAGCTCGATCAAGCAGCTCAGACAATCGCCCGAACGCCCTCCCACCCGTCTCGTCCGTGAAAGGTACATATATGGATAGTCATGCAAAGTACAAGAGCATATGATTACACGAGTGTGGTGTGTATGGGAATGCGTTAATCCTAATGATCACAGTGGTACAGGATCTTCCAGCGTCAACTTTCCTTCGGCGACAAGCTTCATTATATCATCTGCGCTGCGCAAGTTTGCTTGTATTTTATCGTCTCGTCCACCTTGCTGCAGAGCAGAGACCGCCCATATCTTCATCATCTTAGGCACGGCTGCCCGTAATTCAATGGCAACTTTATTGAACTCGCGAATAGAGACACCGGCATTTCGCATACAATCCATAGCGCAGCTCAAGTAAACTGGGAAACATTCGTAAAACGCGCGCGCTGAGTCTGTGTTGGTCGCTTACATGGGCGGTATTCGTCATCCTCGGGGTATGTGTTAGCTGCTTGTAGGTATGCCCTTGCCCCATTCGCAAAGCCAATACACGCGGCAATGTCATCGCTGTACCGAGCTGTCTGTGTATGATAGAATCCTATCATCCTGAAAGCAAGGCAACCATGAGAAAGGACAGGAAGTAAAGGAAACAGACAAAGTCATACGAATAAGCATTTCCAGCAGGATAGATACAAAAAGACGATACAAAGCCAGGGTCAACTTCCTCTTTACTAGGGTTCTTTGCTGCTATTTCAATCTCTTTGATGAGGTCTTCAGCTTCTTCCTTCAGATGTTCAAGGGGAAACTTAGAGTTCAAGCCAGGGTTGGTGGCGTAAGCCTGTCATGCGATTAAACCAGCACCCGAAGAAACATAACTTGCAACGCACGTCCATAAACATCCTGAGGTGCATGCTACGCACGCTTCGCAAAATCGTATCCTGGAAAATCGTTCCACGATCGTCATTGGCAACATTCTTCCAAACGTTTCGTCCCCATTCAAGCAGGTCAACAGCTCGTTTCAAAAACTGAAGACCGACGTCAGGTCCCCCTCTCAAATGGCTTTCCAACATGCTTCTCGTTATCCATGCACTGCACCAGATGATCAATAAATATTACAGCACGAAGCTCATGCAACGCACCGAACAGTCACTGACAAAGCGGGGCGTACATCATTCCAGCCCTTTTCCTTCAAGCGTTTCTGTGCCAGCTCCTTGATAGCTTCGGGTCCGTTGGAGTGCCAGGCTCGGCGAGCCGTAGCTTCGAACGTGACTGAACCATGGTCAGTGTGATTCCTCACGCAATACTAGAATGAGATTGCCTTGTTTGTTGTACTTGGTAATCCAGTCGGGTTGATTGAAATAGAACGCGCGCTCGTCACGCATCAAGCCATTGGTCATATACGTCAAGGCCTACGTATGTTAGGCATCATGATATTGCAAGCCGAAGAAAGCGGCTTGAACTCACCATCAGACTTCCGCCGTAAGCAACTCCTCCTGGAGCTTGAGCGTGAGGTATTTCTTTCAATTCATTCATAAAATCTACCCCTTTCGTGAAATTCTGGTACATGTTAATAGGCCCCTATTAGACAGAAGGGCAAGAACATACTTCGTATGCAGATGAGATCACCCAAGCCTACATGAAAGGCACCGCCGTTTAGCGATGGTATGCAACATTACGAGTGAAACTCACACTGCTAGAGAATTTTGCGGGACCCGCTTGCCGGAGTTCGGGAAGCATCCCCGTCGCGATTTGCCAAGGAAGGTTGCCATCACCGGCCTTGAAACGAACAAAACGTGGGTCCCGTGGAGCCTTGCCACGCGTTTGGGCTGCATCCAGGCCGGCAGTGTACTGATCTTTCTGCCGCTGTTCCGCGGGACTGAAAGTTAGTTTTCGGGAGTGCATCCAGTGCCTTCTGCCACGCTTCAGCACTCCGCTCCCAGTCCGCGAGGGCCTACGCACGGTGTCAGATCAAGCGAGAAGGGAGCACGCATGGACTTACGTCTCGAGATGCTGCCAGTCGTGACCACCCTTTGGCATAGCCCTGGATCAATATCTGTGGCCTAAGACGCATTAATATTTTCTCCATGTATACGTTAACTGGCATCAGGTACCATCTTCGCATCATCGACAGAATCCAGGTATCTATTTATATAAAGATCGTGGTCAAGTTATTTTTATCGCGATTCGATGTCAAAGTATAACTGTGACCTCACCTATTCAATCCATGATTGCAAGCAGCACGGTTCGCATATAGAACAGCGTTCTTGTCATCCAAAGCAATAGCCTCGGTATATTTTGCCAATGCCCCGACGTAGTCTTGCTTCCTAAATAACTCATTGCCCTCGTCCTTGAGCTGTGTTGCTGTCGGTTGCGACATGTTTTAAAAAGCAGGAACTTAGAAGGCTGCAAGTCGTTACGTATGGTGGTATGAAGAACGACGTTTAGATCAAGGTGGAAGCCAACTGACAATTTTGCGCAGGTTTTAAACCGATCTACACGAGGCGCCCTGGGGCATTCATTACGCAATCGGTGGCAAAAGACCATAATACCTCCAAGGTTAGTTGTAAATTATGTATACGATTCTAATGGCGTGTGCCAATACGTGGATCTCACTTTAATACGGCGAGTGTCAATGAGACGCGTTTCTGCGCGCGTACTATGCAATTTGAATAGGGGCAACGCTGTCCATTTTCAGCAATCACAGTGACGTCACACCATTGCCATGGTATAATGAAGTGACTTTTTAAATTGTTTGTGACGATTCGATGCATAATTTCATAGGCAATTTGCTGATTAAGTCGAACCATTCCATTGAATGAGAATGAGATGGCATTATCGCAGTGAGCGCTGTTATTATAATGTTCATGGCACGATGTTTTGGTGCACAGCAGTCATTCCAGCAATCCCTATCACTCTTGTGATTTTGAATGGCGATTCAAATCACAGGCTGATTATTAGTAAGTTGTGAAGTTATACCCAAATGCAACGCACATAAATTTAATATCCCTCGGGCGAGTGTGTGGGTCGCCAGGCAACCGAGACTACGTACAGAACGGAAGAAGACAAGGGGCGTAAAGTAACGAAGTGTAAAAGAATATAGGGTGATCTAGTGGGTCGAAAACTGTGATAGAAGCTACAATTTTGAATATTTACGCTATAGATACTCGTAGGTTTTTGGAACGAAGCATTGATACACAGGTGGATTGTCTAACGAACCGGACACACGCAAGACCGTTGGGTCAAGCAGCTGCGTTATTAATGAGAGGCATTAGTACAGATCACAAGTTGCTGACTGGGTGGGATGGCATGTTCTGCTGGTGCTTCTACACCACCCGCAAGGATGCCCACGCGCATCATGGCAAGGAGCTATGTAATGGAGTATGTGTTCACACCGGACGACAAGGATCATAGTCAATCATTAGCATTGTTGGATACGCGAACAGAAGCATGGTACGCACGTTATGCGCCGCGTGAGAGTGGGCGTAAATGCCACCGAAAAAGGATGCAGTCATGTCATTCCCAGAGTTTCGTGTGAGCAGAGCGGATCCTCCCGGATGGCTATCGAGGAAAAAGGACGCGTCGTGAATAAAACCTGAGATGAGGAGAAGAGTACGCGTCTGGGACTCTTTCTGGACTATTGGCAGAAAATTTGGAATTTTTCAGTAAAAAATTGTGCGCAGGATAGCGTTTGCTCACATGTCTCCCACGTTACCACGGGCAATTCCTGCGGGGGCACAGGCCATGCAATTGAGTCCTGAATGTCCTTGAGAGCCTTGAGTTTCATTGTGAGTGCACCCTTTTCAATTTCGTTGCTAGGGAAAACACGGAGATGGGAGGCGAACCCGAGGCAATGGCACACAGCAATGAACCACTTGGTAGGGTCATACTGGTACCATCGGAATGCATTCCTGGTGGAAAGGTCGGACTCGTAAATAAAACTGGGAACGATACAATGGACGTCAATTGCTACCTGTAGTCCATGGGAAATTGATGGTGAAAATTATGGTATCCTTCTCCCATCGTAAGGATAGCAGATATAAGGTGGTCGCGCGGCGAGTGCTTGTCGTCGTACGGCGTGCTGCCGAGATAGTGAGCGATGGAGTTGATGCAAAAAGTGCTCTGAGACAAAGGTTAGGCTTTGGCTTTGATGAACAATGTGAAACTCACATGATGGCACGCAGTCATGCGAAGGGCACCAACGAAAAAGAACCCGCCTTTCCAGTCACCCCACAACAAGCCAGGAATGAACATTGGAAGCAAATAGCCGAAAATAGTCAGGATGACAAAGTACCATCGGTGTTGCCATTGTACGAGAGGGTCCTTACGCAAGTCGGAAATATCAGCTGGCCCTGTCTTTAAGTCTGACTCGAAAATGATCCATCCGATGTGGGTCCAGAGGAGGCCACGTTCCGAGTTGTAAGGGTCAAAGTCCGTGTCGGTATGTCTGTGGTGAGAACGGTGTCGGCGTGCCCACCAGTAACACGAGCCTTGTACTGCACTCGCTCCCGCAAGGATGAGGAATACCTGCAATGGGAACGAAGCATTATATGATCTGTGCGACCAAAGCCGGTGGTATCCTGGAGCGATGCGTTCTAATGCTATCTCGTTGCAGGTATTTTCACCACTCACCAGCAGTAATGCCTGGCGAAGCAAATTCAGCGATCAGAAGAAATGAGTTTTGTCGAGTACCTACCAAGCATGGAATAAATGTAATACATGGTAGTGGCAACGACAGTCTTCCGAAGGATAGGAACATATAGCAAGCCGTACAGGGAAAGGACCGGTGTGATAACAAGGATAGAAAGGTTGAACCATCGTATGCCAGTAATGGTCGGAAAACCTTGCGTCAAGTTCTTAATAAACTGCATATTAAGCTGCGGTCGTCACCACCAGAAACGCCAATAGAAGAAGACACGACCAAGAAGAACAGAAGGATGTCGCACTTGTTACCAGGCTTATGTATCACCATGCGACGGTGGGACAAGTTAGTCCATAAGATTTTTCCTCCGTATTATATGTTCCGTTGAGACATGGCATGGGTGAGCTGATCGGGCAGTTAAGATTCGGACGGATGTCGCGTGAAAAGAGCCTGTGTAGAACATAGTTCGAATCGTGGAAGACAAAGGCAGTAAACCTTGTGAAACTCTTAGAGTCTTATTTTCCGTGAGGTCTGATCCGGGCTGTAATTGCCGATATTCGACCCGAGACAATGAGACTCATCACAATTACCCTTCACAACAGCCTTGCAAATGGGCACTCACGCACAGGTTAAAATTTTCCACCAGATGGGCTCGTGTCATGTTCTCGTCACGGAGTACCTACACCTCGGGGCTGAGATATTCTTCCATCCCGGTCGCGTCGGAATGAACGAACCATAATTGGCTACCATTGGTCAAACTCGCGGAGAAGGTACTAGTTGGATCATCGGGTTGTGCCGCCAAGACCTAGATTGTTGGTGGTGTGCAGCCTAGTAGAGCCTAGTGCGGTCCCTATCAGTCTCGGCCATGTCATTTGGCAAAGAACAAGAGATTCAAATTCTAACACCGCGTCGCAAAGCGCCATATACCTTTAATTACGCCACATGATTGACAAATTGTCTCACTTCTCACACACTACTAAGTTACAGTGCGTTACGTTTCAGTCCTTGAACGTGTTTGTATGTATTTGGTGGTGTAGATTTTGAAAACCGCCAACCCTAACCACAACAGCCACGTTGCGATCGGACGACGGACACCGTGCACCAAGCCTCGTCGGGCAACAATACCAGTGTATGCATTCTGTTTACCCCCCTTTTGAGCTGATAGTCTTCGTTCCTAGGTCTTGTGACATCCAAATACAGTCAATATCGAGCACGAGGCTCCCAATCAGTAGGGTCTATTATTGTACAGACTCACTGCATGAATTCCCCGCCTTCCCTGCAGTTTTTTCGCTGTATCCAGATGAACTATGCCGTCCACGGGGCCTTTTGACGGACATGAACTTTGTCTCTACAAGGTGTGGCATGATATGATTTATGTTCGATCAGCTGACAAGGCCAATCTTACCAATTTCTGTCAATGGTATAAGCTCGGACAGATCTTATTGTCTTGTACAATCCTTGCAAAAAAATCACTCTCGTTTATTAGTTCCTGCTATCGTCTTGGATGATGCAGTGCACTGAGATGGCAGAATCGCGGACTGAGGTGTCGCGCGTCGTCTCGCTCTGCCGCTACCTTTGATATATGATTGCGAGTTGACGAAGGCTGTGCGAGAGTGTGGCAATCGAGACTTCAACATTCGGTGTTTCAAGCAACTACTCTTGAATTTCGTCGAGGAACAGGGATGAGTTCGCATCAAGAATGGATGTGATAAATGAGAAGTCCTGTTGGTTGAACCGTTGAGCATACCAGGCCTGTCCGAAATCTCGGTGGAGTTTCAAAATTTTGTAGACATTTCGTTGACTGCAAGTCAAGCTATTTCCGCAACTGTCTTCAGATGTTGCTGAAAATGCTGAACAACAATCCTCTCCCGTAGTTTTTCTATGAGGTGTGCAGACATCATTAGGCGTGACAGGTCTGAGGTCACAGGGCAAACACATTTCAAAGAGAATATTCAGAGGTTCCTGTTGGACATAGTACATATATATGCAAACATACTGCGTCCAAATCAAGGACTGTCCCGAACTCCCTTCATTGTTTGCGCAAAATCAAGTCGAGACCAACGCCGAAGCACGACAATGTGATGGATCACGTTGAATGCGATCCAGGTTTCATATATGTATACAGCGTATGCAACAACTCAGTACTCAGAGGTGGCTGTCAGAAGTAGAATTCTCAGTGAATGCACCAAGATCGATCATGGTGGTCAACTGCTGCGTTGGGGCGAGGTCACTGGTTGTGAGCCGTATGGTCGTCACCTTCCGGATCATCAGTTTTGCAATCAGGTACACGGGATGCATAGGATTACTAGCAGGTTGCAAACTATCAGGGAGGACGATGTTTGGACACAGGAATATAAATGTTTGTAGGTCAGCATCAGAAGAACGTAATGCACCTGGGTCCTGGGAATCGTTAATTCCGGGAGTTGAACGTTGAAAGTCCGGCCGGATAGGTACTACTATGGGGATCTCGAACGTTTCAACTCTTACGACAGGCCACCTCAGGTCGTACACGATTTGTCGAAGACTTACTCAAGTTGGGTCTCACTATTGGCCTTCATGCATTTGTCTACCCGACTATAGTATGGCTTGGCACCCTTATTTGCAACGAGGTGAGCGGTTCAGACCGTCGAGTCGAGGAGCTGAGTACTTAAATTGAACAGCCTATTGTAGCCCTGGGAAGATTGAATGTTCAACTGACGAGTCCACTCATTCCTTCATATTCACACAGGTGTCATAGAAAGATCCTGCAGGAGATCACTTGACGTCGAACTTGTGCTCAAGGTGTGCTTCAATCGGTCCGTCTTGAGTTTGAACGTTATGGTGACGAGCATCAGTGGTCCCTTGCTCGTACGAAGACAACGATGCGCGACGACCACAATGCTGTTATCAGAGTACGTCTTCCAGAATCCACAAGACGGTCTTACTCTCATCGGATGACACGTGATGCGTTAAGAATCAGGCGTACGAAACGTCGTGGCTGTGCAGATTGATTACCTCAGAGTCAGTTGTGGCTGAAGCTTACACGATTCTTTGTGTGTCTTGAAGCTGAGGTAGCTCAAGGGTCGCCAGATTTTCCGCCTCCAAATTGGTTAGTTAGAGGCCATGTGAGCGGAAGTTCGCGGCCCGTTACCTCTAGTGTTCCCAAGTCGCTGTCAAGAATGTCTTTAAGTACGGTTGTTCTGTGTCTTCTTTGTCCTCATCCACACGACTGACGGTCATGCGACAGCTTAGGACAGCTTCTCCGTAACCGAATGACTGTCTTGATCGGCTATCCGTGAAACACCGACAAATCTGCGATCGTGTTCTGTTAAACAATAAAAGCTCTGTATACAACGAGGGTGACTTCTGAGCCCCACTTGCCGTGGACCCTCTATAACTTGTGACGTTCTAGCTGACGGTGGAGTGCGACCACCAACTGTCTCTGAAACCTGGAAATAGGGGAATACATCTTAATCAAAGATGACAGCATTAACAACGGGTGCAATTCTGACTGTCACCCTGACTCTTGTGTCGTGCGCGAAAGCCTCGGCGAGCGATTCTAACCTTACCGTGCCTCCTGGAGCAGTGGTACGTCAGAGATCGTGATTCCGCAATGCTGTACCTAACGCCCATTTGCAGTACATTAATCCTCTAATGTACGATGTTGTGGGAGCCGACTACACAGAATGGCGCAACTTATCCACTGTTGGCTTTAACCCCACCAACACCACACCTCCATTCATTCAAGTCTTTGACCCTTCGTTCCTCAATATCACCGGACCATCCGCTACCATTCGCTCAATTGTTTCGAACCCCGGCTTTGCTTTTGCTCACGAAGCACCCATTTACGTCCCAGACCTCAACGCAGTCTTCTTTTCAAGCAACGATGGTGGTCCACTCGGGTACAACGGCTGGTACAACAACAGCGTTGTTAGCATGCTCAATATGACAGAAATCGACATGGCGCTGGCTTCTACAACGGGAGATGTTAATATACAAATTCAAACGGTGGGTTGCTTCCGCTGAGTCTAGGCACAGATCGTTGATCTCGACTGTCTTGGTTCTCAGCTCAACCTTCCGGACACTGTCCAAATGGTAAACGGGGGGACAGGTCCATACAAGGGAGATCTTTTGTTCGTCACTTCGGGTCGCGCTTTGCTTCCTCCTTCGATTGTGCGCGTTAATCCCAGCCCTCCCTACAATGCCACTGTTCTTCTGGACAACTTCTTGGGCAGACAGTTTAACTCGCTCAATGATGTCAAAATTCTCCCTGGCACGGACATCATATTTTTCACTGATCCAACGTAAGTAGATCATTGAAAATGATGTTTACAATATTTACTATGGTCTTCCCAGCTATGGTTGGCTTAATGGTTTCCGTCCTGAACCAATGCTACCATCGCAAGTATACCGCTTTGATCCATCCACTGGGCAGGTCAGAGTTATCGCCGACCAGTTTGTGCTTCCGAATGGTATCGCATTCACCCCCGACGGCAAAAGTGCATTCGTGTAAGTTTTCTATACTTGTATAACCTTTCATCGGTCCGCGGATAAAGTTATGACGTATCAGCACCGACACTGGTTCTTCTGGAGGCTTTCTCGGAACGAATCAGACCCTCCCGGCCACGATGTGAGTTTCTTGCATCAATCATGATTGCAATGGGATTCTAAAGCAAAACGTATAGCTACAAGTTCGACGTTGATCCACAGACGCAGGCGTTTACAAACCGCAGAGTGTTCGCATACTCTGATTCCGGTATTCCCGATGGTATTCAGCTTGATGCCACGGGAAACGTTTTTTCAGGTTGTGGCGAGGGTATCCACGTTTGGAATGCTGAAGGGACGCTCATTGGGAAGTTCTATCTTAACAGCACCGCAGCTGAGATGATCTTCACGAAGTCTGGTCTCGTTATTTTAGACGCGGAGACGATATATCTGGCAAATATCCAAGCTCAGGGATTGGATCTTGCCACATTGTAGAATCGCTGCGTAACCGCCCTAACGTGTTACATACAACTATCTGGATAGCATAGCACAACTTATCATGCTTCCATGTTCAGTGTGAGAGAAGTTAAAAGTGCGCTCTGCATATGATGCATCTCACACCCCGTTAGAGGAGTGTCTCCAGGCGTACTCCTACATGATAGTGACGTGCTCTACGTTCGAACTGTACACCCCCTTCACCAAGTCCGCCAATCAAGCGCTCGCAGCAGCAGAGAGCGGCAACGGCGACCAGGCGATGAACAAACGCTGGGAATTCCTGAAGAAGTTTGAGTCTAACTTTAATCGCTGGTGAGCGTCCCATCGTCTGCGTGCGGTATTTAGAAAGTGAGATTCTGACGCTGCATGTCTTTAGGTTTAAGGTGATGTTGTTTCATTCACGCGGTTACCGCATTCCCGGCTGACAATTTTTTGTACAAGTTTCAGCTGGACTACGTGCAATACTACGCATCGAGTGAGAATGCCAGTGTGTCATTGCTTCCTCTTGTGGTGCGGTTGAGTAGCATCAAGGCGATGTCATAGCATCAGTCATATCGATGAGAAGTGGGTCCTGATGAGTGACAGAGAATGACGCCCAAAAAATCGGTTAGGTTTATTGCTTTGTTACTAGGTCTGTCATCGTTGCATTTTGTTCTTCTAGCCATGCATGATATATATGTCGCTACATACTATTACTTAGGATGTGAGGAACACCTAGCCTCCTGTAGTAAGACCATTCGAGAGAAGATAGTTGTTCCTTGATATGACTCGGACGAGAGCCAGCTAGCACTGAGCAGGCTACGATTGACATACCGTATAATTTAAACAGGCACTGAGAGCACTTGAGGCGACAACACACGAGCTGGGAAATGCAATGCGCAATGGTAACAATAATGCTGAGTCTAATATATGTCTACAGTTAAGTCACAAAGAGTGAGACAGCCGGGATCGTATTACAACGTGTCAGAAACCAAGCAATCAGATAAAATCAAGATATGTATGTAGATATACAAGGAAGTCACTTTTTGGGCAAGGCTGCGGCGATGCCAGACCTAGTACGATGAATGACTCTCACAAAAAATAAGACATATAGCTATAACTCACCTGCATAGAACCTAGCGTCAAGTTCAGTAGTTGGTGAACTCATAGCTGGAGTCGTGGACCCCAAGTTCCTCCGAACTGCGCTTCCCTTCATCTCTCTCCTGTAGTTGGTGAACTCATAGCTAGAGTCATCAACTGCAAGTTCCTGCGAGGCGCGTTCCCCTCACTCCTCTTGTAGCTGGAGAAGTCATAGACCTTGTCATTGACGCCAATTTCCTCCGAGTCGCGCTTCTTGTAACTGGCGAAGTCATAGAAGCTTGTCATTGACCGTCAAGACCCTCCGAGTCCCGCTTCTTGTAACTGGTGAAGTCATAGACCTTGTCGTTGACGTCAAGACCCTCCGAGTCGCGTTTTCTTGTAACTGGCGAAGTCGTAGAGCTTGTCAATGACGTCAAGACCCTCCGAGTCGCGCTTCTTGTAACTGGCGAAGTCATAGAGCTTATCATTGACGTCAAGACCCTCCGAGTCGCGCTTCTTGACATCTAGCAGCTTGTCAACCATCAGCATGATGATGAGTTATGAATACTCCACTGGAACGTTTCGCGATGCCAGCAGCTCCTTGTGTGGGCTACGCTGTAGCAAGAAACCACGAAGGATGCGAGCACGCTGAAGACAAGAGAAAGCTTCATGTTTGAGTTAAGAGGTGCGACTGGGTGACTCTGTCGATGTATTACATTGGAATCTTCAAGAGCACTTTATACCTTTTCGTAGGTCCGCTCATGACTCAGGTCACCTGAATCGGCTGAAGCCTTATTTTCACCCAGAGCTTTTGCAAGGGATTGTTCTAAGTGGACAGTCGCGACCTGTGACAGTAGTAAGATTGAGCTGCCAGTCTCATTGAGGAATCACTGAGCGCCCACATTGATCCTAACGAGGCACTGGACATCAAACCAGAATTCTCATCTCCGGAGGGGTTCACTGTATGGGCAGTCTTGTCACGCGGGAAGGTGATATGTAAGGTTAAGAGGGACTGCATCAGAGGACAGCTGCAGATATCATCATATTTAATTTTTATATGCCGATATATGAAGGTTTTCGTTATAAGTAATTGGAATATAAACAACTTGCACAAGTCCGCATCGTCTTCACGTTGACAAGTCAGGCTACAGCTGCCTTATTTCGCACATTTGAAATTTACCTACCCACTTTGCTTATGTGGAATGGTTCACGCCATTCAGGCAACCTGAAGCAAACCATGGTTTGTATAAAATTTCCCACCTCATTCGTAATGGAGAGCGTCTGGCAAGCATCATTGACATTTCTGATATTCGCAGGAGTGTACATGATGCATCTTATTCCAAAATTCGGCCCTGTAGCACCTCGTGAATGGACCAGTAGTACCGTTTTGGAGCTTTGTTCTACCTTCTTCGTAAACTCGTTCAGTGACAGGCATGCTTATTTAACTATTATCCGACTAGTAGAATCGTCTACATTCTTCTGAAATACAATGATTTCTGTGAAAATACTACATTTCCTGGAATTCAAACCGTTTTAAGCTCGAGTTTGAATATTTCGGTGAATTTCCTGGCGGAGGTTTTCCCTGATGTTATAGAAAATATGCTGTGAGTCCGGATATCGGGCGAAATGCGGTCGTATGTGCTCTGTCTCTCGAACGCGCATCTCAATATATTCAGCCCTATTCGGGCACAGTCAATTCTCACTGGGTTTGAGGGATGATATCTGATTGATCCAAGCAGATATTTCAGCATGAATTCCAGCAGGATACCGATCGATGGGATCAAGGTAGAAGTTCTTCATGAAATCGCAAAGCAGTGACTCGCGCGGTCCGTCGGCGGAATGTTTGAACGCTGCAAAACATCGATCGGAGAACTGTTCGTGGTCTTGGCAACGTGCTAGTGCAATATCCAGGGTGTTCTTAGCATTGCTTCATAGAAGATCGTAGATGTACTAACACAGATTTGAACAGCGCCCAAGTACTTGTGAAGACGTTTTCTCTCAAGGTTACTGATGCTCAATCACAACATCCATAACCTTTCTTCCAATTGGTGTACACGCTAATAAAATGCGACCACAAGTATATTATGTGTCATATGCAGTTTCCTGTCATAGGACATGGTCGACGTGTGAGGTGATAAGGGCAATCGTACAAAGAAGTGGGAGGTAGTACAAATCGGAATGGGACATCTGGGACGCGATGAGCGGAAGTCCGAAGATGTCTTGAACAGATTACCTTCCGCATCCACGTGCATGTCATGGGAACTTACGAGGGTCGAAGTGGATGACCTATTCAGGGAGGACAGACACAGATGCTGAAACAAGAGTGTCAAACATCGAGTTGGAATTCGAGGACGAGTGGAACTTTCAAATATGGCTCTGGGAAGCGTCGATGAGCTAGGTGACGAAGGAGCAAGTGGATGTTCCAAATTGGTGGAAAGTGTGCTCATCTCGACGAGAAAGGCCTTGAAAATGAATAGTAGTAAGACAAGTGGGTAGTAGGGAAGGGAAGACATACCGAGAAATGCTCTCCTTACAATCAGCTTCATGAAATTGATCCTACTCTTCGCACATGCCATGTCGAGCAGTTGAGTACGCGTACGTGGTGATGGAAGGGAGTGCCTTTGGCAGGAATACCGCTGACTGCCGCTTTTCGGAATTTTCCTCCTTCAAGAGCGTCCTTCACAGTGTTTGTTTTGAACTCTGACTTTAGCTCCAGAACGTCGTCTCATGGAACCGGCTCGGTCGTTGCTTAGCCGTGCCTTGAATACTATATCGCCCAAACCTCGCCAGCGCAAGCAAAATGATCAGGTATCTCATCTCAATGTTTTTCCTAGATTTAGCTGGCAAGATCAGATCGAAAATCCACCGAATAGTAAAGCTGGACAAAGCGATACACAATCATGGGAAGATTGGCATCGAAGGATCACTCAGTAATGCATCGTCGTTGTGGAATACTTGCAATGCACTGCAGATCAATCGATAAGCCTTAAGCTGCTTCATCATGAGAATTATGGCAACATTACTCACTTGATGCTGCACCCAAGCACATCTTTTTGTGCAAGATAAGACTCCTGAAATGTATCCGAGTCAATACTGGTAGGTGGCCAGAGAGCTACAGACTCACCGTGGACCCCTTCGCGAGACCTCCGACTTCGAGTCTGATAGCCTTTTCGCAGCGGCGCGCTGTCCCCTTCACAGCCTTCACACGACCATATTTTCAACCACTGGCTATCACGTGTCTTGTGCATCTAAGTATCGCGTCGCCGTCCGAATCTGCAACTCGAGTCTCGCATAGTTGTCCATTAGTATTATATGATGCTTGACAAGGTTTCTTTTCCCCCCCCGACCGACTGATCGCGCTAGATTACATAATCAGCGGCTGGCTACCGTCCGGTGAATGTAGAAGGAACAACTTATCTGAATTTCCTGATCCCGTGCGGTATGTAATATTGCTCTCAGCTGGCATCGAAGAGATCATTATCATTTACTAGTAATGGTCATGACGTCGATAGGCCGGCCCATCTTTGAAATTCGGAAATGAACTTATCATTGCGTACTGTCGGGCTACTTTGAGAACGCTCGAGGTGATAACAGAGCTAGCATTACTATCAAGACTATAAAAGTGGGACCGTCAACCATCCCTGAAATCCGAGTCAGGAAACAAGATTGGGAAACTAGTAGCTCATCCGAGCCCGAATCAAACAATGACAAAATCATCAGTGGGTGCGATTCTGGCTGTCGCACTTGCTGCCGCGACAGCGTCGCCGCCTGGAGCAGTTGTGCGTCGACAATTGCAATTCTGCAGTGTCACATCTGAACGTCTGCCTCGCAGTACATCGACCCTCTACTGTACAATGATGTGGGAGCAAACTATACAAAATGGCGCAACTCGTCCGCTATTGGCTTTAACCCCACCAACACTGCACCACCATTCATTCAGGTCTTTGACCGCTCATTCCTCGATATCACCGGACCATTTGCCACCATTCGCAAAATTGCTTCGAATCCTGGCTTTGCTTTTGCCCATGAAGCACCCATCTATGTTCAAGATCTAAACTTGGTCTTCTTTGCGAGCTCTGGTGGTGGCGTACTTGCATACAGTGGCTGGTATAACAACAGCGTTGTTAGCATGATCAACATGACAGAAGTCGACGTAGCGCTGGCTTCTACGACCGGAGATGTCAATATTCAGGTGCAAACAGTGAGTCGCTCCCGCTCGGTCATTGATGCTTAACCGTCATGACTTTCAGCTCAACCTCTCCGATGATGTCCAAATGGCCAACGGGGGAACAGGTCCATACAAGGGAGACCTTCTGTTCGTCACCTCAGGTCGCGCTTTGCTTCCTCCTTCTGTTGTTCGCGTCAATCCCAGCCCTCCCTACAATACCACTGTTATTCTGGACAACTTCTTAGGCAGGCAGTTCAACTCGCTTGATGATATCAAAATTTTCCCTGGCACGGATATTATGTTCTTCACCGATCCCACGTGAGCAATCGATGAGATTATCATATGTACGATGCTAATGGCTTCTTCAGCTACGGGTGGCTTAGCGGTTTCCGTCCTGAACCAATGCTACCATCACAGGTATACCGATTTGATCCGTCCACTGGGCAGGTCAGAGTTATCGCTGACCAGTTTGTGCATCCAAATGGCATTGCATTCGCCCCCAACGGAAAAACTGCCTTCATGTAAGTTTGGATTTTCTCACATCTGTGGATCAATCCTGGAATAACTCATTAGCACCGACACGGGTATTTTGGAGGCTTCCTTGGAACGAACCAGACCTTTCCAGCCACAATGTGAGTTTCCCTCCGCGTGATGGTAATCAGATACTCAAGCAAACTCTAAAGCTATCAGTTTGACGTTGACCCAACGACGCAGTCATTCACGAACCGTAGAGTGTTCGCCTACGCTGACTCCGGTGGACCAGATGGCATTCAGCTTGATACCAAGGGAAACGTTTATGCCGGCTGCGGGGATGGTATTCATGTCTGGAATGACGAAGGCACGCTCATTGGAAAGTTCTACATAAACAGCACTACATCCCAGCTGATCTTCACTAAGTCTGGTCTTGTTATTTTGGAGGAAACAGCGATGTATGTGGCAAACATTCAAGCTCATGGAATGACTCTAGCCACGTGATAA
Source organism: Suillus subalutaceus (assembly GCF_016647625.1). Taxonomy (NCBI): domain Eukaryota; kingdom Fungi; phylum Basidiomycota; class Agaricomycetes; order Boletales; family Suillaceae; genus Suillus; species Suillus subalutaceus. The sequence continues at coordinate 42,459 of NW_024540478.1, read as the reverse complement.
CTTTCTGTGTACCGCTATGCCTGTTGTGAATTTGATGTGTATGATAGGATATTCCCCATACAGTGAACATCGTGATCAGTGATATTTGCGCTTTCAACTTTGAAAGTTTTAAACACGCTGGACAGAACTATCCTGTGTCCACATCACTGATTATTCTAGGAAACATTTTCAAGGACTATGGTTCAGCTAAATCCTGATGCTCCCCGCCCAGTGCTTGGTTCGCGCATTGGAATGGTTGCCTTTGTGCGTACTTCAACAGGCGACAGTGTCATAATGTTGTATCAATTACCTATCATTGTAGAAGGTACATGATATATCCCGGCCTTTGACTACAACTGTAGTAAGAAGATGATACATCACAGCCTTGTATTGGTAGCACATCTGCCATAAATTATGATACATCACATTTAAATGATATATCATCACCCCCTTGCAAGTGTAATAAAAAATATTATTTGAGTACATCTCTCCATAGGACATAAAAACTGAATTAATATATATATATTATTTGCATCATGATATATCACATACTTCGGCATTCTTATACTAGGATATACCCGTAATTGTCAGTCAAGTGATATATCAACTCCAGTAGGTTAGAAAAAAGTTTGGTGCATGATATATCACCTCCTACCTCGTGGCACACGCCGTGAGGTAGGAGGTGATATATCCAGCTTTCTAAATTGATACCGGAGCATCCCACATGATATATCAGCAAAATGTGTTACACCTGCAGTGATATATCATTAACCTTGTGTTGGTGCACAAATGCATGACCCTTGTAGCATGATATATCACTTACTACAGTTCACCTCGAGTTGGCGCACAAATGTGACCTTTGTTAGTGTGATATATCACCTGCTACAGTTCCAGGCTGTAGCTGGTACCAGTAGATCAGCAAAATGCTAATAGATGACTTGCCTGCTATACCGTGGTTGAAGTGTTCAAACATTAAGATTGTCATTTAGACTTCGGAATAGGTAGCAGGACTCGTTGGACACCAAACAATCTCAATATTAACATCACTGACATGAGTATATAGGTATAGTAAGTGGGTATCTATATGGCTGGATGCCCTCTTCATTTCCGAGACTTCTTCCTCAGCCCCAAAGCACTGGGCTGCACAGTGTTGTGCTTCCTCTTAGGTGCTGCCTTTGTTCTTTGCTGCAAGCTGGCATCACCAATTTTGTTGGCCTCCGTTGCTCGAGTCAAAGGATGTCTTGGGCGTCCCGAGCATCTAGCTTGTGTCATGACAACGAGTTCTGAGGATATCAAGGGCTCTGAATTATGCACCAATGTGGCCTCGTGGACAGGCAACACATCAACATTGATTGAAGATAAAACTGGCGAGTCTGGGAGTAAGGGCTGGGGTAACAGAGTGCTCTCCAGTGTCAACAATGTGAGTGATGGGGAACACACTTGAGGCTGTGTAACAGCGGCGCTTTGGAGTGCAACAGACAAAGTTATATTTCTGCCATCCACAAAGTCCCTTCTCCAAGATGTGATCAGTGAGTCTAGATCCATTAGAGGTGATGAATGGGGAGATGCATAAGATGGGTTGGGGTTCAGGTAATGTTGCCATTGGTTCCATTGTGGCACAATGTTGAAGTTGGTGTTGTAGATGTGTGTGGATCCCTTGGGCTGCCTTATCAAAGGAATGGGATTAAGTGTCTGGCCAGAGGTATTAAACTCCTGCCTAGGTAGCAGGGGGACACTTGGCTGGCCTGGCAGTTCATCTAGTGAATTGAGGTCCATGGTTGATGGAGGAGATGGAGTTGGTACAGCAAGGTTGGTAGTCGATGGAGGAAGAGACAAAGTGAGTGTGGATGTTGGAATGAGGTCCATGGTCAACAAAGGAGGCGAACTAGGTGCAGATGGTGAAGTGAGGTCAGTAGTTGATGGAGGAGGAGAACTGGATGTGGATGTAGGAACTGAAGTTCCATTTGCAGAAGAACCTATTGAGAATAATCAGTTGTTATGCTATGAACTAATTGAGGATGATACATACCATATATGCGACCCAGGTGTCTTTCAAACGGTAATAAAAATTGTTTGTGGAAGTTAGGCATTGACACCTTAAAGCTCAAACCCTCCAGGGTTTTACCATGATGATAACTAACAATGGTGATGCATCAAATTCTTGTGAATGTAATAGTAAGAAAATGCACCTCAATGTCATGATATCGCCTTTGCACAAAGGGTTGGGTCCACCCATAACAAGTGAGTAGTGCCATCCTCCCGTTAAAGTCGAAAGTTCTTCAAATATCTGACCCAGCACAATGGGCAAATCTTGAATTGTGCTTGATCAGTGAGGAATTAATCAGTTGAAGTCCGACAAAACAAACAATTGCTTACCAGTAAATTTTCTCCTTTATTCAATCTTGCCCCACTGCAACTGATTCCAACTTTCTGGCAGCATTAATATGTACTGTCCCATCGTGAACCTCATCCTTCACATCTTCTGGCTCCTTTGCAAAACATTCACTTGTGTGTTGCCAGACAGCACGAAGCTTTTTATCAGGTAGTACCAGTTTATTCTCCTTGATATCATCAGAAACTAAGGGCTTGACTTTTGACTCGTAGTGAAGTTGCGGGTATACTTCAATTTCCTTTAGGTCTCAGGTGCCTTGTGCATGCTGGCCAAGCAACATGGATAGCATTTTGCTGGTTGACGTCCTGCCAGGTGTAGTCTTTCCACATAATACAGTGACGTATCCCTACACTTATTGGACAGCCCAAGTTGACATTCCTCTACAGGTGTCGGGTCAGCCCATCATGGGCCCACATTACAATATACCTCTCATATAAGGGACAGGCCCATGTGGAATTATGCCCCTATATACTGGGTGGGCCAGAGATAGACAGGCTCCAAGGCCAATGGATGGGCTCACAGTCTACACATTTTAAAGGTACTATAATGTACAGGATAGTAGTGTTATGATATATAGCCTAATACTGTGAGATGGTTATACGACAGTGAAGGGTGGGCCCATATGTTGTTTGGTAAAATCACCAGTACAGGATGATAGGTCCAGCATCTGGCAGCACCTATGAAGACGGTAACACAAGTTGGGATCGCCGACAACAAATATTAATAGGGATAGATGGGTGGGCCCACAGATTGGTTTGTGAAATAGCAGATGCATGTGTACGCCTGCCCAGCGTCCCACATAGCCAATGAATAGATACAGGTGAGAGAGGCCCACCAATACAAAATATCAATGGCAAGCCTTAGCACAATCATTGCGATTACCACCGAGGTCAACTGCCCATGCCCGAATACAAGCCGCCAGAAGGAGCAGCACAGATGAAAGGTGACCAGCCCACTTATCATGGTACAATGCATTTGGAACTATTGACTTGTTTATCTACAAATTGATGAATATCATCCCTACCCCTACATGCAAGTATTACAAGCCATTGGCGATAATTGACTTGTACTTTGAGTAGTCACCTCAGGGTACATCTACAAATTGATGAATATCATCCCTCATGTACCACACCCAGCCTACTCAATCACCATCCACCTTATCCATGCCATGCCTAACAATTCTGCCTGAAGCACCCACCATAACACCTGAATTATAGGCGATTTCAACGCCAATATTGGGCATCTGCATTCGCACCGGTGAATGATTGCCAACACTGGTCATGACATTAAACCACTGAGCTCGGGACAGAGTATCATGGTGCAAGGGTGAACACCGGTTGCACATGACGGCGAGGGCTGTAAACACAGACACCCATTCTCGCAGGCGATTTCCCATTTCCTCCAATTGATTATTGTCTGCCCATAGACTAAGTCCCAGCTTCGTTGTCAATGACGACCAATATAGGCTGGGGTGCATAACTCTCAATGCAGCAGCAATAAGAGCCGCCGGTCTCTGCATTGCCTGGCATAAAGATGAACCACACACTCTGAGGGTTGCTGATACTTCGGGATGAAACTTTGGAGCCTGTGAAGAAATAAGGCTATGCTGTGTGTGATGTTGTCCAGTGCTGACTCACTGGATGAGCTTGTAAAAACCATCCTGGAGAGAGATTAATGCATCCTGGGGTAAGACCTTGTTGACTGCTTTGAAAATTGGACTCATGTGTGTACCATTTCTTGTCCGCTCCACTGCGGGTGACACTCATACCCAGAGGACCTGACATCATCAGGGTCGCCACCATCATATCATTCTAAAACAGTCAGCAAAGATGTTAGGGGAGTGGTATAAACCAACCTGGATTGCTGGATCAATTGCTCCTGGGAGATACCACAGGACAATGACGCCAAATTTGTCTAGGACAACTGCAGGCCATTCAAGTACAATTTCCAATCCAGCAGAAATCGGGCAAGGAGCGATTCTTCATGCCCAAGGTTGAGGCCAGTTTCCATCATCTGCAGTGATTCTGAATACCTGACCATATCAAAGTTGATCGTAACTAACACCGATGGAATTTAGAGCCGGCGCTGGATGAAAGTAAAGTCATACCTGGATTCAGATATGCGTCGGCAAGCATTCTCACCAAATTAAAGCAAGCCATAAATAAGATGGAGTTGAGCTCTGCTGGAGGAAGAACCTTTGGCCTCACTCTGATGAGAGCACAGAACTGGTGGTAGACATAATCACTGGCAAGATGAGTTGTAGCCAACACCCAGTCAGCAGGAATGGGGTTCATGGGGTGAGGGACAGAAGATAAACAGACCAGTCCTGACTTTTATTAGTACAACTTATTGAGTGCCAATGATGGGACGTAATATCATCACATAAAATCGTTCAAGGCCATCGGTGATGAGAACAACATGCCCGAGCTGCGCGATAGCAGTGAACATTATAAACCTGTCCTGATGACCTGTGCAATCATGTGATGGAAATGCTGCTGAGGAAATGTTCTGGAACTGTGGCGAATCTGTGGGAGCTTGTGACTGAAATGCCCTTGACAAACATTTTAATTGGCGGAACTGCGGTGAATCTGTGGGGAGGGGCAGCAGCGAACCTATGTGGTGGTCTAGCACAAAGCAGGCAGCAGCCCAAGCAGGTCCAGAAGTAATGGAAATGTTGCTGAGGAAATGTTGAGGAACTGCGGCAAATCTGCACGAGCTTGTGACTGAAATGCCATTGACAAACATTTCAATTGGCAGAACTGTGGTGAATCTGCAGGGAGGGGCAGCAGCAAACCTATGCGGCGGTCCAGAACAAGGCCAGTGCCGCTCCAGGGAGGTGGCGGCCAAGCATGTCCAGAAGAAAGATCACCGACATATCATTTCCCACTGCAGCTGTCATATACCATATATCCGGTTACAGATTCCGATGATCTGGATCTCAGATCCGATCCAGATCCGATGAACATATCCATCGTCCGGTCCACAGATCCGCTTTGATTCTTATTTCATTTCCTGTTCATATAACTCTAACTATCGTTCATCTCCTTTCGGTATTCCTGTACACCGGTATACCGGTTATCCTTTACTTCCGCTTTGCTTACTGATCCGCTATGCTTACTGATCCGCTATGCTTACTGATCCGCTACACTTACGAATCCGCTTTTACTTGTACTTCATTCCCGGTTCATGATTCGTGATCCATCCAACTTACCAATACGCTCCACTTAGACTTTGCTTATACTTTCGTACATAGCCTCGCACCTTTGCTTATTGATCATTCCGTTAGCTATCCGTAGTATATAAACCTTTGTATATGCGCTGTAGTAGATCAGTTCGAATATCATCTTAGATTGCACTCATTCCGTCTGGACTCTGAGTCCCTCCGTTATCCATCCGGACTTGAGTACGCTACTCTTGTCTACTCCGAGACTTAGGATAGATTCCTATAGTCTACATATCCGCCTCTGTCTTCGGACAGTCCTCACCCGTTAGTTTCTAGTCCGGATCCGATCCGGATTGGCCGTTACTCTATATGTTCGATATCCGGAAGTCTTAACGGATCCATTGCAATACTTATCCGTTTCACTAGACGCGATACTTTAGCTCTCTGAAATAAGGGGCAAGACTCGGGAAAGGGGCACAGCGCACGAGCTGAGGCCGAAGCCCTTCGGATCCGATACTACTGAGTACGGTCTTAACAGCAGCGGGTGCTCAGAAGCATGAAAGAAACCATCAGAAAAACACTTCAATTGGCAGAACTACACTGAATTTACAGGGAGGTCGAGCACATGAACATCGTTCTGCACCGCTTGGCTGGCAATCAATGTGAGGGACAAGAAACAGTGTGATGAATCTACGTGAAAGTTCAGCACATACTGTAAGTCACCAGCGGCTCCCAAACATCCAGACAAATGTACGTAAAATGATCCTGCTTCCTAAAACACCGCCTCACTCAAGTATATTGAAGTACACATGGCAATAGAGACATGGATGAGCAGAAATCGGTCTAGTTTGGACCCATTCCAGATGCCAATTCACTAAAGACTTGTCCTGCTTCAGAACTACCAGTGGCCTGATTTGAAGAGCCAGCAACATCATTCAATCCAGAGTTCCTGGTGGAATTGGCGACAGATGGTCCACCAACTGTGGACAGACCTGGAGTGAAGTTCAAGAGCATTCATTCCATTGCCTGGACCTGAGCCGGTGTAAAACCTTGGTTGTAGGATGTACCGTAACTGGGGTTAGGAATGAACATGGTTTGAGTGAAAGGGGGGGAGATATGGACACATTGGAGACAACGTGTTGCCAAAGTGCCTCATAGGCATCCTGTAGAACAGCAGTGGTACATGATTGCAAAGCCAATTTCGCCTCTGCAGCTTGGAGCTGTTCCTCTCGAGTCCTTGATTCAGCTTGCACTGCTTTAACATCCTCTTGTAATGCGGCGAGCTCAGTGCGCATGCCATCCAGAGTTTGGATATCGGTGTCATGGGCAGCAAGGCGAACTTTCATGGCTTCAAGAAGCTCAGTTGCAGCGGTGTTACAACCCTTGAGTACAGCCACCTCCATTTTGAGGGCATTTATGCTGGCCTGTAGATCTTCATTCTTCTCTAAGAGCGACACTGAGTTTTCCTTGACCTCCAAGGTCATTGCATGTAACTCCTTCATGACTGCATCCCCTGACACATCCATCTCCAATTCCTCGGCGATTGCGGAATGTCTTATTTCAGCAGCCCATGTTCCCATCTGGTTCCTTGCTGGAGGCATTGAAGGCAGAACAAGTGAGAGTGTGGCAATAGGAGGGACAGAAAGTGCGGGTGGTGCAGCCTGCCCAGCACCATTGGTATCTGGCACCAGCATATCTATGATTGATAGTGTATGCAAAACTTCAGTAGAGAAAATCACCTTCATCTTGGGCTGGTGCCCGTGCACTGGCGTGATGAGGGAGTGATCCTATTTGATCTTAGGTGGGTGCTCTAAGTGTGAACATTTCGATTTCTTGGACAAACATCAGGCACAAGCTCTAAGTATTGTGACCAGACCGTATCCTTGCCTACAGACAAGTGACCTGACTCATTAATAAGGATCACGATCAATCTCTTCAATCACTTACTTATGCTGACATGTGGTACATGGCGGCTCAAACTCTGGCCCTGCACTTTTCTACTCTGAGTTAGAACATCCAATGATTGCGACTTCAGACTCATACTGCAGTAATATCCTCTGTTAGAGCAGCATCCTTGGCATTGCTGACACCATGCTTGGCCATTCCTTCCTGTTGGTCAATGGACATGCTTTGTTGATGACCACTCTTGTGCTTCTTGCCGATGATGGCAGTTTCAGCAACAGGGAGCTCAAGAGAATCATCAAACCAGGGCCTCCATTGGGGGGGTGGCGTCATCCGGGAGACTGGAAGTGACAGTCTGTTTCACTGGCGGCCTGCTGCCACTGGCATCCCTGGGTCTCTTCTGCCATGACTGCATGTGGCCACAGTCTTCTACCATATCATCCAGCGAAACTACTTCCTTTACCTTTCCTTTAACATCAGCTTTCAAAATCACATTGGTGAGTGATCTGTCCATTGACATGTCACTTTCAAGTTCCTCTGAGGGTACAATCTTGCCTTTCTGTTTGCCATCTGAAGTGCTTGTAACATCAGCGACCACCCTATCCTAGGCCGGCTCCTCATCAACAATTTCAATCCCATCACTAGCCAAATTGAGGTCAACCTTTTTCTTTCTGAGCACTGGCTTGGCTTTGATGATGTGCCGTGCGATGGCACCGGCGGACCTGCGGTGGCTGTACTAGTCCGGCAGGGCACAGGCTCTAATGACGGCGATGGGACTGTTGATGGGAGTGTAGATTGTGCTGCCGGGATCACAAAATTGCGTGCCCATCACAATGTTTTTCCATACTGGCATTGTGACAAATGATGTGCATCCAATGGGATCCCAATACTCCATTAACTCCATGGCTGCTGAGAGCAACACCAGGGAGATCTTTGTCGCTGCTTGTCCCATGCTCGGCAAATACTGGAAAACTACTCTACTTTAGGAAATAGCACATGACTAATGAGGACATCCTAACCATGATATTTGCCATCTCCATCACCATGAACAAATGGCCGGCACAACCTTTCTTCCACTGTAACGCTCTAGCAAGGATCTGCACAACCTCGGCAGCAGCATGACCAAGAGCCTGATTGGACACATCTGAGGATGGCATGCTGAGCACAAACTATGGATGTAAAAGAGGGGATAAAGATGAGGGAAATCATTGGGAATATATAATGGATGGAAGCAATTGAAATTTGAAGTCAAGAAACTTTATTGGCAAAGGTACCGGCACCATGAGGTTAGAGAAGGCCATGTTTCGACACATGTGCCAAGTTTCTCATGAAGAAAGCCATTGTCTTGGGCAATGTTTAAACCCTGCTGATGGCCACTACAAACAAGATATATAATGCTGACTGTCGGATGTTACTACATATCTTCCATTTGATACTTCTGATACTGCATCATAAATCATGTCACAACCACATCACCGCCATGTTCGTTTCAATGTACCAATGGACACCAATGAAGAGTCTCTCCATGTGTCATCTACCGGCGGTGAGACCCAGCAATGTAAGTGTTTTCTTATGATACTGGGGTTTAATAATCACAAACTTCTAGCTATGAATTTTGGCTTTCATAAGCCAGCAGCCATTCCAAGGGAGAGTACTCTGGTGGATATACCTGCAGCATCACAATCAAAGTTCAACTTTGGTTTCAGTAGTGCAAATGTAAAGATGCCGCCAGCAGTGCCGGATACCCCTGTTGCAATTCCCCAAAGCAAGTTTAACTTTGGGTTCCTGCCCACAAACACAGACACACCGCGAGCAGTGCCAGTTGCACCTACTGCAACTGCTCAAAGCAAGTTCAATTTTGGATTCATGCCAACCAACACAGACATGCTGCCTGCGATACAAGATGAGCTCACTGCAATGCCACCATGCAAGTTCAACTTTGGGTTCACACCTACAAAAGCAGCCACGCCGCCGGCAGTGACAGTGGCACCGCTCAAATTTAACTTTGGGTTTGCCAGTGAACACAAACCCGAACAGTCACCATCATCCCCGGTTCTGGGGCCATTCAACTTTGGAATGGAGATGAATTCAAGATCGCTAAGATCAATTACACCAACACCGACACCCCAACCAATGAACTTTGGTTGGCAATGCCCTGCTTGCTCCACAACCCCAATGAACCCGCTGGCACCGCAGTCAACTGTGGCCTCCAACTCTCATCATGTTGGGTATGATATGTCCAATGAATGTAAGAAATTTCTTACATCAATTGCATTTCAAAAATTTCACCAGTCTCCCCAGCATTCCAATTTGATTGTAGTGTTTCTCCAGCAAGGGTAGGAAATTGGAAACTGGTCCCCATCACCGCAAGTGCCCCATCCACATCACCAGATACAGCAACCACTCCGCCAGTAACATACACTGCTCAGCCACTGCCCAACACTGCAGGACAGCTGGAACTGCCAAAATGAACCTCCACTCCTGCTGGTGGATCACAACCTGGTCCGGCCCTCCAAACTGTGATCGGCAATGCTGAGAGGGCGGCGATGGACATCATCCAGCATCTCAAGGGAGATGAATGTAAGTGACCCTGCACCACAATGTTGCTTTGCTGATCTTGAACAGTTGATGCACTTGCAAGGCAGATGTTTGGCATTGTAGTTGGCCCCAGTGATGAGTTGTGGCAGCCCACATCGCCAGAGGTTTGCAAACCAACCACATCTTATTGTCGGTGTTGTGCAAGACCAGAGATTGGTTGACACGCATCTTCACCCGGCTGATTTGATCAACCTCCATAAGATTGTGACAGTCCATGCACGTATTGTTCCAGCTGTATCGTCCCTCTCAAGAGAAGTTGAGAATGCAGAAAGCAAGTCCTCTGGCAGCCAGTAGTTACACCATATTGTATTTGTATCCCTGTAGATGTTTGCCACTCAATTCATGACTGTTATCGGCAATGATTGCATTGGCAATACTCTCTTGCTCTCTTGAAACTGGCCTGCATTCTGCAGATTCAATGTTTGCAATGCATTCCGGCGAAGCTTGTTATTGAACAGACATATTATAATTACAATATGAACCAATATGTAAATCAATATTTACTTCCTTGCAGTAGCTTTACTCCTGGTTCTCTTTGCAGGAGTATCACTCACGGGATCGGCAGCTCGGCGTTTCACTCCTGTTGGGTGTTGTTGCAGCCCCATTGCTTCTTGTGCATGCACCCAATGATGTTCCTATTTCCTTTGAAGTGTTCTTCAACTCTGCAGGCCACCTTGCATTGCCAGAACCAGCAACTGCCGGAACATTGACAGTGCCAACCTGAGCCTAAGTTGCCTTCCGGCGTGATTGAGTACCTTTTGACTTTGGCGGTGTAGAGACTCGATCCTGAGTAGCCTCACAATGGCATATATTGCAACATAGGTCGAGTCTACAGTAATATGCATGCAACGCGACACTTGCGCGATAAACGCGACGTTTGCGCGACGCACGCGACATAGGCGACACTTCCGCGACATAGGCGACACTTCCGCGACTTGCGCGCGCTTTAGGCGAATTTTCCCGCGCCTAAGCGCTATAGGGCGCCTGACTTCCCACTGTGTTTTCCCATGTCCAACCAAGTTCCCAGGTATGCATTTCTCCATTTATCATTTATTTCAACATCGTACCATGTTTATTTTCACTTGGTACACATTTTTTCATTACACATTTTTTACACAACACAACACACATTACCACGGACCACCATCATCATAGACAGTCACCATCTCCGAGTTTTTATTATGTTTTGAATAAATCATCGCAAGCCCTAGTAGCAGTTAGCTCTAGTGGCCATATCCGCATCAGTTGTCTTATCAGCATCTCAGTACACGTCTTAACATCTCACTATCGCTCGCATACCGCTTTCACCCAGTTCCGCTTTTCGACGCGCGACTTTCCCGCGCTTCGCGCGCCTATAGCGCCTTTGTTCCCGCGCTTTCGCCTTATCACGCGCTTTGCGCATTCCCCCTAGAGTTGACCAGTGGATATTTGCTTTCTCCGCTTCCCCTAAGGGACGAACATATCGCACTCATATTTTCCTCCCTTCAACAATTATATCAGCTGCACCCTCAGCTGAGTTGAAGATCCTTCAGCGGCCTGGTTGGGCGAGGTGGGGAAATACTTTCCCTCTCACTGATGGACAGTGCACCCTCACCGTTTGAACTTGACAGCTCATCGCTGCCAGCGCCTGTGTCAGAATTCCTCCCTGGGTCGTTCAAACTGACTGAGTGATGGCGATTGGCTATGTCCTTTGGCATTAGTTTGCCACTCCCACAATAGCGCTGATGTTCCAGCGATGGGTGTACAGCTGCCTCATGGATCTCGCCATCAGAATCTTGCCATGCCTTGAATGCAAATGGTGGTTGAATATTGTTTTCTTGGCAGGTGAACCAGAATTCCAAAAGGGTAGTTGCGTCTGCTTTATCCATTTTGGATGGTTCTTTGAACTGCACACTGGTGGGTCATTGGGTGCTATCAAAGAATGACGTTTGGCTTCACATTATATCTCCCCAGGGAACCACCGCCTTCATGTTATCTTCTCTGCCACACATTCCTACTCTAGTCAGCATGGTGTCCCATGTACAGAAGCCGACCACGTACTATAAAGCTTGGTCAAGAATGATCATATCATGTGATGTTGCTCGGCACATTTCCATCCTGTTGTATCTGGCAAGGTTGGCCACCCATTGGTATCTTCCTCAAGTTCAATGAGTTTTCGGGTTACTCTTTTCTTTGACATAACTATCTGGGGCTCTTTGCTTTCCTCAGCATCTGGACATCTGTTCTCAGCATGTCTTCCGGGAGCCTGAGCAACAGTTTCTCACCAAATTGCTTGCCTACATATTCCTGCCATTCCGGCATAAATATACTTTCCTTGTCTTCATAAAGCTTTTGCCGTTTGCAAATTGATCATTGAAGTCATGGCTGCAATAGTCAAATTAGGCACATCAGCAATGGACCAGAGAGACACATACCCTCCCAACATCAGTTTGCCTTTCCTGTTCTTCCATGCGGACAGCACAAAGACTCTCATACTGGCTTTCTTGAACATTTCCATGGCAAAATGCTCAATCATGTTGGCTCCTTTGGTCTCAGTGACCTGGGCCTGGACTTCGGGTGGTGCCGCCTCATTGTCCCACTTCTCTGCCATGGCTTGGGCTTCCTCCTTCTCCTCCGCTGACAAATGATTAATAATGGTCTTTGCAGCCTTTGGCCATTTGCCGATCATTCCTTCACTGCTAGCCATTTCCCCTGTCTCCTCTCGGATGAGGGCATTGTGGGTATGAACTAAGACTTTCCAAGCAGTCCAATGCCTGCCATACTTGATGAGGGACTTTGGAGCTTGTTTCCAGTGAGAGTTGTTCTGCAGCCACTACTTGTAAGTCTGTCATGGATGTGATCAATGCTTGGATGTTTTAGACATGTATATAAGCTGTCACATATCTTTTTTCGAGCTTTCAATAAGGCTTTTCCTTGACTGGAGCTTGGAGTGAGGCTTCCTTGTGGATGGCAACCAACACCCTGGATCATTCTTTTCCTTTGACAGACTTCCAGTCCTCTAGGTGAGCCCTGAGGACTGTTAAGACCGTACTCAAGTAGTATCGGATCCGAAGGGCTTCGGCCTCAGCTCGTGCGCTGTGCCCCTTTCCCGAGTCTTGCCCCTTATTTCAGAGAGCTAAAGTATCGCGTCTAGTGAGACGGTTAAGTATTGTAACGGATAAGTCTTGTATTGCAACGGATAAGTATTGCAACGGATCCGTTAAGACTTCCGGATATCGAACATATAGAGTAACGGCTAATCCGGATCGGATCCGGACTAGAAACTAACGGGTGAGGACTGTCCGAAGACAGAGGCGGATATGTAGACTATAGGAATCTATCCTAAGTCTCGGAGTAGACAAGAGTAGCATACTCAAGTCCGGACGGATAACAGAGGGACTTTAGAGTCCAGAGGGAATGAGTGCAATCTAAGATGATATTCGAACTGATCTACTACAGCGCATATACAAAGGTTTATATACTATGGATAGCTAACGGAATGATCAATAAGCAAAGGTGCAAGGCTACGTACGAAAGTATAAGCAAAGTCTAAGTGGAGCGTATTGGTAAGTCGGATGGATCACAAATCATGAACCGGGAATGAAGTACAAGTAAAAGCGGATTCGTAAGTGTAGCGGATCAGTAAGCAAAGCGGAAGTAAAGGATAACCGGTATACCGGTGTACAGGAATACCGAAAGGAGATGAACGATAGTTAGAGTTATATGAAACAGGAAATGAAATAAGAATCAAAGCGGATCTGTGGACTGGACGACGGATATGTTCATCGGATCTGGATTGGATCTGAGATCTGGATCATCGGATCTGTAACCAGATATATGGTATATGACAAGGACCATGACTCCTGCCTTGTCCAAAGAAACCTTCTTTGACTGTGCAACAACAATAGGAGATTCACTTCTTACCATGTTGTGTTGTGTACGATGATATGAAGGGCGGAAGAGTTGAAAATAGTCAAGATATGCCTTATGGGCACTGCTCGGTTCAGCTCGGTTCAGGATCCTATAATACAGTTGATATTATGTATTTCTAGATGATAATTTCAATGAGCATAAGCATCATTGCTTGCCCCAAAGAACTTTTATATTGCCATACATTACAGGTAAGAGGAATGGGAGGCTCTAGAGTCCAAGAGTGGACATCAAAAAACAAGTATTTGGTTGTTGAATGGAAGAAGACACATTGGACTCGGAGGGTGGTAGGGAAATGGGTGGAGAGACCTAAGATAAGAAGATCAGTTCCACCTACACCTACAAAGTCCCCTGTAAAGCAAGCATCTTATGATATGCTGTACCGTGGGGGGTGATGACTGTTTTGATGATCTTGGAGCAACTCCACTGCAGCTCCCGAAGTCACTGGTAAGCCTACCACATGCTTGGCCTTCAGTTCTGCACTGATCTTCATTCAAGAGTCAAAATGACTATATTCAACAATGGGTGCCTAAGACCAGGACATATCTTAACATACTTCTTGAGAGGGAGGTTCCATCAAATAGGTCCTGTATCATCTGTGGGACAGATGGTGTCCATAAATGTCATGGGTGCTTCAGTGAGCCCCTCTATTGCACAAATTGTTGCAGAATCCAGCACAACAGACTTCCCTTCCATTGGATCAGCCAATGGACAGGTTCCTTCTTCAAGGAATCTTGCTTGGTCAAGACTGAATTGGTGATCTGGTTAGGGCACTGTGTAAATCCTTGCCCATGGGATGATGACCTAGGGGAGGCGGGATTTTTTGCCAATGGAGGGCCCGAAGATACCCATGACTCGGACACTGATAGCACATTGGATGAAGAACCAACTGGTGTGCGATTCACAAAGGAGGCTCACAATCTCCCCACCGGTGTGCCATTCATCTGGAACAGCAAGACAATAACAACAATAGTTGACAAGTCCAGAGTGCATACTTATGTTGTCAAGTATTGCACATGCCCTGAAGCCGCCACCACAGATATACAGCTATTTGAAATGGGTGTCATATACCATATATCCGGTTACAGATCTGATGATCCGGACCTCAGATCCGATCCAGATCCGATGAACATATCCGTCGTCCAGTCCACAGATCCGCTTTGATTCTTATTTCATTTCCTGTTTCATATAACTCTAACTATCGTTCATCTCCTTTCGGTATTCCTGTACACCGGTATACCGGTTATCCTTTACTTCCGCTTTGCTTACTGATCCGCTACACTTACGAATCCGCTTTTACTTGTACTTCATTCCCGGTTCATGATTTGTGATCCATCCGACTTACCAATACGCTCCACTTAGACTTTGCTTATACTTTCGTACGTAGCCTTGCACCTTTGCTTATTGATCATTCCGTTAGCTATCCGTAGTATATAAACCTTTGTATATGCGCTGTAGTAGATCAGTTCGAATATCATCTTAGATTGCACTCATTCCCTCTGGACTCTAAAGTCCCTCTGTTATCCGTCCGGACTTGAGTATGCTACTCTTGTCTACTCCGAGACTTAGGATAGATTCCTATAGTCTACATATCCGCCTCTGTCTTCGGACAGTCCTCACCCGTTAGTTTCTAGTCCGGATCCGATCCGGATTAGCCGTTACTCTATATGTTCGATATCCAGAAGTCTTAACGGATCCGTTGCAATACTTATCCATTGCAATACAAGACTTATCCGTTACAATACTTAACCGTCTCACTAGACGCGATACTTTAGCTCTCTGAAATAAGGGGCAAGACTCGGGAAAGGGGCACAGCGCACGAGCTGAGGCCGAAGCCCTTCGGATCTGATACTACTTGAGTACAGTCTTAACAATGGGCTTGTTTCCGGCATCTTTCTTAGAACCAAAGACAGCATTCACATTTGATGCCCTATGTGACTTCTTGTTGGATAACTTGGAATGTGGGACATCAGCAATGAATTATTACAGCAAGCTGAGGAGGATGACAACCAGTGTCTTTCCACATCTTGTCCCGGTGAGTGCATTGATACTTTGCCATCCATGTCAATAGTATTAATGTGGATGCAGGACCGCTACCAAGAGCTCATGAGGGTGGCAAGACAATGGCGGAAGCTGAATCTCATGAGATGGAATGGCTTCAGCCATCAGGACAAACAGGCCACACCTGGCGACTTGGCTCTGTTCTGTCCAGCATGTCCCCAGCCGGGCATCAATGTCTCGTTGTCAACAGGAGATACTGCTGAGGGCAATGAGTGTGACATGGAAACACTGAGTTGGCTGTATTCAAGATCTCTAGTCATGGACGGCAACTTCAAGGTGGAACATCTCCATTCTGCAAATCCATCAGATGAAGTCTCCCTCATGGACAGCCATGGTTTTATGGTTGGTGATCTCATTTACAAGGAGCACTTATCCCTTGCCAAGGAAGCAGTTCAACGCTCGGAGTGTAATAACCATTGCGCCGTTAATTAAGCAAATGCTTCTCGTCATAGATTGGAAGCCACAGGTATCGGTGGGTGCGCTTGCGCAAGGCATGGCTGTTTTGTTCCACATGCAATGGTGGATTTTCAGAAGGGAGGAAGGTGTGTGAAATACTGCAGCATAAGTTTCACATTGCCGACTGCCATTAGACAGATGAACATGGACTATGCATTGTGTGAGGCTTTGAAACTGAACACCAAAGGAATCTGCCGTGCACTGACATTCTACGATGTAAACTGTCAGTACCACAAGCATCTGAAGGAATAAATCGCCGACAGTCCTATCCTGCAACTCGACAAGGAGTTGGATATTATCCCAGGAATTGGACTTTGGCATGTCCATGGCCATCAAGACCACTGTTATGTCAGATATGCTTCGAATTTTATACAGGGGGCAGCTCGAATCGACAGCGAGATCATGGAGACCTTGTGGGCGCCGTTAAACATCATCTTGCCATTGGAGTGTGGAATGGGTACTCCACATTGGAAAGAATGTCTTGACTACCAAATGAATGACTGCAATTTCATGAAAATTATCAGGATGAGTCGGTAGTCCTGTATTGCTCATGTTCATAATGTTCTAAGCTGAATATACAGGCAAGTTCCTCTGCTGGAAATACAAGCAAGCTCTTAAGGGGGCTGCTGAGAGCCAACTGGCTTTTGAGAAGCTTGACAAGACTGCCAATGATGATAAATCAAGAGATTGGCAAGCCCAAGAGAGAATGGCACAAGAATGGCGCTGCCGTGATCCAATGGCAATGGATATTTATGAAGTCCAACTGCAGAAAGGTGGGTTTCTTTTTGTATGGCAGGCCAGTATTCATGTAGTGACAGTGCCGATGAGAAAGCAGCAGGAATTGCAGTTGTTAATGGTGCAAGGCCAGCGGGCAGGGCCAGCTCGCTGGAGAGGTGCGGTGACATGGCTTGCAGAAGGTCTTACTGTCGAGGAGGCCCAGGTCACACTTCAGATGGACATCAGGAAGCTTGGACGTTGGCCATCAGATACACAGCAATTGCAGTTTGGGCGCTGGTGGGACTCCTTACAGCAGGACATCGATCGCTGGGTGGAGGCCGGCGGGATATTCCTTGGCGATGCATTGGGCGACAATGAGATACAGATCATGGAACTGGAACTGGTGATACTTCAAGATGACTCAGATGATGAAATGCAGGGGGAGCTCAGAGTGTTCGAGCCAGAGAAGGTTGCCATTCCATTGCCTTCAAATTTGGGACTGGAGAGATGTATTTCACTCAGTGTCGCTGATTTGGTGGAGCAGGAACTGACCCTCTGGGAAGGCCAGGCCAATGATGCCCTGCACAATATCAGAGTGCATTTGGCAGACAAGGCAGTTATTTCTGGAAGACTGTCCACTTTGTGAAGTCACAGGCAAAGTCCACCAGAGCATGGGCTCAAGTTCATTCAGTGGACAGGGCAGTCAGCATCAACGCTAGTGTTTATTCAAAGTGTCGGTCTCAACTTTGCTGAAGGAGCATCTCAATGTTAGTACCACTGTGACAATCATACCAGTGCTAGGCGCATATGAGTGTCATTGTCATATACCATATTCCCGGGTACAGATCCGAAGATCCGGATCTCAGATCCGATCCAGATCCAATGGACATATCCGTCGTCTGGTCCACAGATCCGATCTAATTCTTATTTCATGTCCTGTTCATATAACTCTAACTATCATTCATCTCCTTTCGGCATTCCTGTACACTGGTATACCGGTTATCCTTTACTTCCATTATGCTTACTGATCTGCTACACTTACTGATCCACTTTAGCTTATACTTCATTCCTGGTTATGATTCGTTATCCATCCGACTTACCAATATGCTGTACACATACTTTGCTTATACTTCATACATAGCCTCGCGCCTTTGCTTATTGATCATTCCGTTAGTTATCCGTAGTATATAAACACTTGTACATGCGCTATAGTAGACTATAGTAGATCAGTTTGAATATCATCTTAGATTGCACTCATTCTGTCTGGACTCTAAGTCCCTCCGTTATCCGTCCGGACTTGAGTACAATACTCTTGTCTACTCCGAGACTTAGGATTGATTCCTATAGTCTATATATCCGTCTCTGTCTTCGGACAGTCCTCGCCTGTTAGTTTCTAGTTCGGATCCGATCCGGGTTAGCCGTTACTATATACGTTCGATATCCGGAAGCCATAACAGATCCGTTACGAGACTTATCCGTCTCAATATACGCGATACTCTAAGACTCTGAAATAAGGGGCAAGACTCGGGAAAGGGGCACAGCGCACGAGCTGAGGCCGAAGCCCTTCGGATCCGATACTACTTGAGTACAGTCTTAACAGTCATAGGCATATTTTGCCTTGCCTAGAGGAAAAGAGTAAAGTGCTAGTCACCAGCGCTATCAACTCCCAAGCTATCTGCTTTGGAACCACCTTTCTCCCATAGCACGCTACCCAGTCTAACGCCTAGGTATTCCGTCCTCCCATGTCCTGCCTATGTCCACCTATGTCCACTGGTGCATTATTAGTCCTTACATGTTGCTACTGATCAGTCGCAGGTCTTATTACCTGTATCCTCATGTTCTGCAGCGCTGCATGTTTTATTACATGTCGCTACATCATGCCCTCACCAGTGTCGCTACTATACTCGCCTACGCAACTCCAAACCCTTATGCAGTATTATAAAATGACCCATCGCACATACAGTACAGTACTTCCCTTCCACGGACCTTTCCTGGTGTCGGAGTCACTTTAGTTGCTATATCTTAGTCTTGGTGCAATCGATTCCACTCTTGCCAATCTCTCTGATTGTGTGTCGCTTGACTTGCTTTAAGTGTGCGTCGCTAAAGTTCCCTCATAAGTTTGACTTTTGCAATGTCGGGATCGCTATTGGTAGTCGCGCTACAATCTAATCACTACCAGGCATTTCACTTGCACTGTCTTATCTTACTTCCTGCTCTCGCTCCCTTTGATTCCTTCTCGCTGTCGCTAGTCAGACATTGCATAGCGCCTTTCGCTTATATGCATGTTTCTCTGTTGGAACTCACTTGTAGCTGATCGCCACAGTGCTACTCATTAGGTTTTGGTCTTAGGTCGCTATAGGTTTTTAGCCCTTTGCGCTGTTGCTTCCCTTGCTTATTAGTAGGGAGTTGCTTCAATAGCAGTCCTCTTGGGTCGAATACTACGCTTGCGCCTATTTGGATAAGTAGCACTAGTTTCTAACAGCCTAGTCACTATTACTCTTTCACACTGCTGTTGCCAATCCCAATTCTCGGGGGCAGAGGAACAATACATTAGCTTGGTTTTGGTCCATAGATGTACAAGGGGACTCTGATGGCAGTGACTGGTTGAATGAATGTATGTGGATTGCCAGTCAACTGTCTCACCGCTCATCACGCCGACATAGTTTACTGTGTGCATTGGCTCCGCACCAAGGCTATGAGAGATTGTTGGGCAGAAGAATTGCTGCTAGTGCGGCATGAAATAGATTGGACATGTGCCTTTTTTAGTTATAAGGCAGAGGAATGGATTGGTCTCCTAACTATCTCCAAGCAGGAAGAGAAGGAAGGACATGTAGCCTATGTGGTGAGACAAAGCAAAATCTATCAACGCCTACATGCAGAGGCCAGATGTTCATTCGACCGGATCAGGGCTACGTGTTGCTCTGAAGGCCATATTCAATTGTAGGTCCATGTAAATACCACCTCCACTACATACCTGTCACTGTGAGATAATACCCGCCTGGAATCTGTGTTCCAGCCAGCGATAGTGTCAAACCTCGGAAGACAATGTTATATATATTTCATTTTTCTACAGGGTTCTGGCGATATCTAATCTAGCATGTTTCCACCGCTGCTCTCTCACAATTCCAGGCATTCCAATCCTTTCTGACAAGTGTTGCCATCCTAGACATGTTCATTTAGCTGCTGGGGGACATAGAACGGCACACTTACAAGTTGCGCGAAGTGATCAAACATCATATCCCTGAGATTGCAAGTGCTTCGAAGCAATCCTGCGACATCACCGGAAGGAAAGTCCTGAAAGGCAGTATTCCACCAATCCCACTTGTATGTTTTTGCCATACTACCCCTGATCCAGGTGCTAGAGGGCTCAGCCGGAATCTCCATAAATGCTTCATATGTGTCGCTGTCGCAGAGCACACCAAGGAAGATTTTCAGATTCCTGGCCAGCAGCAGGCAAACACAAGACTTTTCACATAAGGCCACTCAAGGCAGGATAAATGACTGCACTGATTAGTATAATGATGCACTAGCGATCGCCACAACTGACCTTTGCCTCCCAGTTGAGGTACTCACCTATAGCACTGCAAAACCTCGCTGATCTAATAAGCTCTTTGTTCAGAGAGGTCCAGGCGGCCAGAAGTCTAGAGCCCGCATATTCCAATGTGTTATCCATGTCAGATAGATCAAAGGCAAGATGCCCTTCAAATTCTGTGTTTGACACCATGGTACAATTAGGGAGAGGCTTTCTGATCATGTTTTATATTCTCAGATGGAGTATCGGAGCTTTAAGATGTGATGGTGTGAAGTAAATTAAAGCACATGAGCTGATGCATAATCAATTGATATATTGTACAGTACATAGGGCTGATTTCTCTGCCCAGCATTCATGGACTGGTCTCCCTTTTCAGAAATTTTGCCAGTTTTTCTGTCGCAGGGATGGCCGCCATAATATCTTCACCCAGCGCGCTCTCCATCTGGAGGAGGCTGGCGGCCACTATTTGTGCCTCTATAACCTTATCTTCCAACATTTTGACAATATGATGTCCTTCATGCTCTACCTTGCCGGTGATGTTGGACAATTGCTGAGTGACTGGTGTGGACTTTGGGATGATCAACATTGCCGGCATGACCAACCCTATTCCTTCAGGCTATAAGGAGTTTGAGCTAGGTTATTCTGAACAGAAAGGGGCGATTCTCATCTTACCAATTGCTCATAATGCTCAGCGATCATTGCCTTCAGTTCGACGCAATTCAGGTAGGAGCCTAACAGGTCCTCATCAGGCATGTCTGCAAATGAACCCTTCCACCAAGCATGCTGATAGGTGTTTGCAATGTGACCTTTCATCCAAGGTCCAACTGGCATTACCTTCAAGGTCATGAATGCATCGTATATGTCCTTGAATTTTGCCACCATATAGAGCTGTTTCATTGCAACCATGCTGATATGATACCGGAGGTTTTGTGACAATGGCAGGCTCATAGATATGCCGCTGCAAAGGCCGATCCAAGGCAATGTAAATGCCTTCATGATATGTAAGCTGGATGTCACAGTTGGCATCGAGTTGACCTACCTCTGCCTCCCAATTCAGGTACCTGCTGACAGTGTTGCGAGCCTTTGGTGAGAGTTTGAGCTTTGTCTTCTCTAGCTTGATGTGAATTGCTAGAAGACGAGATCCAGCATATTCAAATATGTTTGTAAGGTCTGACAAGTCAACAGAAAACTCTGGCTGGCTAGACATGATGTATTTCAACAGTTACAAATGCTTTAAATAAATGCAATTTGTCGGAATTTGAAGTCAATTGCTAATCCCAATCCCGAAGCTGCCAGGAGCATGCTGCCAATACCTACATTGTCCTCTGTGCTTCTAATCAGACTGTCCCTAAGTGGATTTGGCCACGGTAATTTCAGGTGTTCCACAGCATTGAGAAGCCACTGGATATTTATCCAATACACATTTGTGGACTTCCATACATTTGACAATGCGGGGCAGCTATGATGAAAATGGAGATATGACATAATCAGC
Source organism: Suillus subalutaceus (assembly GCF_016647625.1). Classification (NCBI taxonomy): domain Eukaryota; kingdom Fungi; phylum Basidiomycota; class Agaricomycetes; order Boletales; family Suillaceae; genus Suillus; species Suillus subalutaceus. The sequence goes on along the minus strand of NW_024540478.1, from coordinate 20,258 downwards.
TGCCACTCACCACAGCAAACTTGGATTTATTGTGTTTTGTTTGTTGCCGTCCCTTGTCAATTTTTAACACATTTGCCAGTACTGTTTTTCGCCGCAATCTATTACTTGCTATCAAATGTTGCACTCTGAACTCTCCACCGCTGCTAACAAGGCATTCAGTGATGCTGCTGATAAGGTTGAACACCTTCTTGTGCGGGCCAGGCAATTACAACCAGCTGATCAACAGCACCTGGGCATCGCGATGGAGATGGGTCAGGCACTGGTAAGTGTTTTTCTTCCATCCTGTCATCGCTAATTATTGTTCCAGACAGCATATTTACGAAGCACAGTGAAGGTGTGACAGTCCTGCCCCTTTGATCTTGTCTGCTGGTGCAGAATTGACCAAGCACTTGGACGACAATGAAACTGGCTTGATCAGCTCGCCAGTCTGGTCAAATATCCAGGTGGATGATCCCCGTATCAAAGGACACCTGCTGTTCACCTCCACTCTTCAGTATCAGCAGCTGGCGTCGCCGCCTTCACCCCCAACCGCCGGCCCATCAAATTCGAAGAGCCATCCACCAACTGATGAGCCTGAAGAACGTGGCCATGGTGTCTTGTTACTTAAGGGTCTTATATATGATGCATATATAGTGACAACACAACTATACAGGATAAGACTTCTTGCCAGTCCTTAAGTACACGGTCTATGACTTTCTAGTTTTCATGGTAGATAACATGCTGAGTTCTTGGGAGGAATGTCTTTCAATATTCTCCTTCTTGTTCCTTGGTTAGTTTAAACCTTGTGGTCTCGAAATACTGAGTGTGAAGTTTGTACGTGTTTTGGCAAGTGTGTGCCTGTGTATTCGTGAAGTGTGTCTCGTGATTCGTGTCTCCCTTCCTGAAAAAGAGAGAGGAAAGTAGTGCTGATGAACTTTAGCTAGGTAGCTGTACTTTGTTATATAGTCAACCCCTGTAAGGTAGTATATAACCTGAATATATCAAGGCTGCTGAATGGCCTGCACTTAGATCTTACTGGTTCTCACACAGTTTGAGAAAAGAGTTACAGTGGGAAGCTTAAATTGCATGGGTGAAAATGGGCTCCTTATATACCTTTTGGGAGGCCATCTTACCAAGCATGATTCATCACATATATTTGTAAGAATGTGCTTACAAACTTGTGTTGAGTCAGCTTGTCTACTAATGTACATACAAAATGAAGTGTAGTATTACAAAGAATGAAAAGTGAAAGCATGAGTCATCACATGGATTGGTAAGAATGTGCTTACAAACCAAGTCCTTAGGTGTGCTGAATCAGCCTTATTACAAAGTGGATTACAAATACAGTTGCAAGTTTTACAAAGCATGACGAATCATGACCAAACATGATGAGTCAAGTTGAATCCTTACAAATCAGAGTATTTCCTAGTCACATGACATGATTACTAACATGCTTGGTAGCTTGAGGAAAAATCTGGTGGCTAAATGTGCCTAGAAAAAATAGAAAGAGATAGAATCTCATGGAACAAAATAGAAATACATAGAAAAAGTAGGAGTGAAGTTTGAAAGTGAAAATACTAGCTAAGAAATGAATGAAAAATGATAAGGTAACTTGGTGATAGGAATCAGTCTGGTGTTTTTTTACCTTCCTTGTCACTGCTGTTGTGTATATGTCATGGTATGGATCACATACCATGCATGACAATGCATGGACAGCACATATTGCAGTAACATATCTCCGTATTATACGAGTGAACGGACGTGCATAATATCCCGTATGATACGGGCCAGCGGACCATGGGCCGAAGGTAGATATATCCTCGACTGTGACGGATGGGCCAGGAGTGTTATTATTCCCGATGGAGACGGGTTGGCCCAGGTGGGGAATATGTGAAGTAGATGGGTGGGCCGATGGACATGAATTTTCAATAGACGGATCGGCCGAGGTAGTTGGATATTATGTAGATGGGTGTACCAAGGTAGATATGTATCAAATAGCCGGGTACATCAAGGGTGCTTGTTATCACATAGACAGGTGGGCCCAGATATATATCATATTAGACGGGTGGGCCGACGAATTAATATTATTTTGTAGACAGGTGGGCCGACATATTGGTATTATTTTGTAGACGAGTGGGCCGAGGGAGCGGTGAAAGATTTATTATATACGGGTGGGCCAATGGTAGACATATATTGCATAGACGGGTAGGCCAACGTAGGGGTATATAATATAAACGGTGGGCCCAGGAGAATGATAATTGTAGACATGATGGAGCTCAGCTAGTTGTATATCATGGAGGTAATAATTCAAAGTCATCTAATGATGTAGTATGGCATGGAGCCTTGCAAAGGGGTGAAGTGGAAACTTGAGCGAAGTGTACCGAGTTCCAAGACCCGGGTCTCGACAAATGAATATGTGATGTCCAGCACACTTCCGATCGTCTGGTATTTCATTGAGCAATATATGATAATAGATCTTTGAAAGCCAACATCATCCAAGCCTACCAAATGCCAAATGCCAAGTTCCAACTACCGAAAATCAAGTGAAGTGTACCAATATCCGAGCCCTGACTATCAAATCCCAACACTCGACCATTGAGTCCCGACTACCGAGTCTTGAAACCCGAGTCCCAAAGCCCGAGATTTGAGTCCTGAAACCCAATGCCCGACCATTGAATCCCAACAATCGAGTATCAAGTCCCGACCAACGAGTCCCAAATATTGAGTCCCGACCATCGAGACCCAACACCCAACACCCAACACCCGACACCCGACACCCGACAACCGACAACCGACAACCGACAACCGACACCCGGCACCCGAGATTCAAGACTCAAGTTCCGACTATGGAGTCCTGGATATCAAAAATCAAGTGAAGTGTACTGAGATCCGAGTCCAACCTGAAGGATTCCTTAGGCTGGACTTCCAAACCTTTGGATTTGTCCTTCCATCTCTATCCAAGCTTAAGGATTGATTCCTTAAGCTGGACCTTTGCCTTTCTGGCACTTCCTGTCTTTCCAAGACTTATGTCTACTTCCTGTTATCTCCGACTCCACCTAAGTGTAGCCTACCTCTGTTTGCTTCTACTCCAGACCTTGTCCATGGTAGCCTTTATTCTCCTGTCCTATAATCCTGTCCACTCCTGCTGACCTCCAGACCTTTGGATCTCCGGACCTTTGGATCTCCGGACATCTTACCCTTCGGATATCAAAACCTTTGGACATTGTAACCTTTGGACATCATGACCTTCAGACATCATAACCTTTGGACATCTTAACCTGTGGACATCTGAACATTCAGATGGCGCAACCTTCAGACATCCTGTCCTCTGGACCACTCCTCCTATCTGATCCTGCTTTGGACTCTGTCCCTTGCAGTCTCTCCTCCATGTGCTTCCATCTAGGAAGCTTACCTTCAGAAGTCTTATCTTCGGACCCTATGCAGCAGGTGAAACTCCTCCAGAGTTTCCTGTACTTCTCTAGAAGTTTCTATACTCCTCCGGAAGGTTCCTGTGCTCATCCAGAAGTCCTCCAGCACTCCATCAGAGTAGCCAGTCTCCGGAAGTCCTTCGGACTTCATTGTATTTCATCTGGACTTCATTCTGAAATTAAGGGTATGTACTTGGGAAAGGTGCAAAATGAAATATACTGACTACCAAGTGCTGAGCACTAAGTGTCGAGTTCCAAGTTCCGAGTTCCGAGTTCCGAGTTCCGAGTTCCGAGTTCCGAGTTCCGAGTTCCGAGTTCCGAGTTCCGAGTTCCGAGTTCCGAGTTCCGAGTTCCGAGTTCCGAGTTCCGAGTTCCGAGTTCCGAGTTCCGAGTTCCGAGTTCCGAGTTCCGAGTGCCAAGTGCCCCGATGCTTTCGGGTATTAACACCCAGATAGCCCTCGCTCTCAGGGGCCCATCAGAATTTAGATCATCTCAAACGGATGTGATTTGAGTGAGATATGAGCAAAATACTATATACCGGGTGAATTTTGGCATCAGAAGTTCGATGCTTTCGGGCATTGACATGAAGATAGCCCTCAATCTCAGGGGTGTGGGAGAATTCAGATTGTCTGAAATGGATATAATTTGAGTGAGATATATGCAAAATACAATATATTGACTACTGAGTGCTGAGTACCAAGTGCCGAGTGCCAAGTGCAGAGTGCCCCGATGCTTTCAGGCATTAACACCCAGATAGCCCATGCTCTCAGGGGCCCATCAAAATTTAGATCATCTCAAACAGATGTGATTTAATGTGTCCCAAGTGCTGAGTGCTGAGTCCCAAGTGCTGAGTGCCGAGTGCTGAGTTCTGAGTTCCGAGTTCCAAGTTCCGAGTTCCGAGTTCCGAGTGCCAAGTGCCCCAATGCTTTCGGGTATTAACACCCAGATAGCCCTCGCTCTCAGGGGCCCGTCAGAATTTAGATCATCTCAAACAAATGTGATTTGAGTGAGATATGAGCAAAATACTACATATCGGGTGAATTTCAGCATTGGAAGTTTGATGCTTTCGATGTTTTGATGTCGGGGTCTTGATGCTTTTGGGCATTAACATGTAGATAGCCCTTGATCTCAGGGGTGTGGCAGAATTCACATTGTCTCAAATGGATATAATTTGAGTGAGATATTTGCAAAATACTATGTATATACTGACTACCGAGTGCTGAGTGCCGAGTTCTGAGTACCAAGTGCCGAGTGCTGAGTGCCGAGTTCCCAGTTCCCAGTTCCCAGTTCCGAGTGCCAAGTACCCTGATGCTTTCGGGTATTAACACCCAGATAGCCCACGCTCTCAGGGACCCGTCAGAATTTAGATCATCTCAAATGGATGTGATTTGAGTGAGATATGAATAAAATACTATATACCGGGTGAATTTTGGGATCAGAAGTTCGATGCTTTCGATGTTTTTAATGTCGGCTCTTGATGCTTTCGGGCATTGACATGCAGATAGCCCTAGATCTCAGGGATTCATCAGAATTTAGATAGTCTTAAATAGATATGATTTGAGTGAGATATATGCACAATCCAAGATACAGGGTGAATGAGTCCCGAGTGTTGAGTGCCAAGTGCTGAGTTCTGAGTTCTGAGTTCCGAGTGCCGAGTGCCGAGTGCCGAGTGCCGAGTGCCGAGTGCCGAGTGCTGAGTGCCCTGATGCGTTCAGGCATTCAATCACTGTCAGGAGGTGTTCCCTCATCCACCTCAGTGCCTTCAGTGTTGCAATCAAGCTTTTCTGCTGTGTGCTGAGTGCCGAGTGCCGAGTGCCGAGTTCCGAGTTCCGAGTTCCGAGTTCCGAGTGCCCCGATGCTTCGGGTATTAACACCCAGATAGCCCTCGCTCTCAGGGACCCGTCAGAATTGAGATCATCTCAAACGGATGTGATTTGAGTGAGATATGAACAGAATACTATATACCGGGTGAATGTTGGCATCAGAAGTTCAATGCTTTCGATGTTATTGATGTCGGGTCTTGATGCTTTCAGGCATGAACATGTAGATAGCCCTCAATCTCAGGGGTGTGGCAGAATTCACATTGTCTCAAACGGATATAATTTGAGTGAGATATTTGCACCATACTATGTATATACTGACTACCGAGTGCTGAGTGCTGAGTTCCGAGTTCCGAGTGCCAAGTGCCGAGTTCCGAGTGCCAAGTGCCGAGTTCCGAGTGCCAAGTGCCGAGTTCCGAGTGCCGAGTGCCCCGAGGCTTTCGGGTATTAACATCCAGATAGCCCACGCTCTCAGGGGCCCATCAGAATTTAGATCATCTTAAACGGATGTGATTTGAGTGAGATATGAGCAAAATACTATATACCAAGTGAATTTCACCATCAGAAGTTTGATGATTTTGATGTTATTGATATCAAGCCTCGATGCCTTCAGGCATTGACATGCAGATAGCCCTAGATCTCACGGGTCTGGCAGAATTTAGCCCATCCCAAATGGATAAGAGTTGAGTGAGATATGAGCAAAATCCCATATACTGTGTGTATTTCAGCATTGTAAGGTCAATGCTTTCCATGTTTGCAATGTCTAGCCTCAATGCATTCAGGCATTCACAAGCAGATAGAACTTGATCTCAGGGGCCTGTCACAATTCAGATCGTCTCACACGGATAAGACTTGAGTGAGATATGAGCAAAATATTACATATTGGGTGATTTTTGATGTCAGGCCTTGCACCAAGGGTAAGCACATAGCACAACAGGAATAAATCCTGTTGTCCTAGTATCCTTATATATTGCATATACTATCGAAGGGATGTTGGGGATCATATTTTGCCTCAAACAGACATGATTTGAGGGAGATATGAGCAAAATACAATTTATTGGGTGTGTCTGAGCTTCGCAGGTTCAATGTTTTTGTTGTCAGCCATGTGTGGGAAAAATTCTAAAACATCAGGAGAAACATAAAAACACATCATCAGGGACTGCATCAGGTTTGCTATGATCACACCTATGTATAATATGATAGATTGGCTTCCAGTGTACTGTTCCAGTCCCTGAAACAGTATCTGTCAGTGGTATGTATCTCTAAATACAAAAAAACTCGAAATTCAAGGCAATCACTGTGCACTGGTGCAAGAAAGTTACAATCACAAGATATATACATCAGCAAAATATGATTTTGCCACACGGTTACCAGAAGGTCACAAGCTTTGACAGTGCTTACTAGACTAAGGATATGATTGTCTTAACTCAATAGTCTTAACTTGCTAGGCATAATATAAGCTTTCTTAATAACCATGACTGTCATATCTTCCATAATAATCCTAACCCTCACAGCTTATGTATTATGTAGTAATCAACAATCATATTAGACTATCAAGTGAAGACTATCGTATAATGACTATCAAGTTAAGACTACTGTATTTTATTCTAAGTCTGTACAATAGACCTGTGATACTTGATGAGTGTCAGCCTGAACAGTATATTAAAGATCACACTATCATACTACACATAGGTATGACTATTGAAGACATGATGTAGTGCCTTATGATGTGTTTTTATGTGTCTCCTGATGTGTTGAGAATGTCCTACATTACCTCATATGTCCATGTGAGGCCATATGAATTCTGTGACACTCCTGACATTAAGGGCTATCCACATGTCAATGAACACAGTCATCTAGGCCTCACATTGAAATCATTGAAAGCATCAAACTCCTGATGCGAAAATATGATCCAAATTCTGAAGGACCCCTGAGAGTGAAGGCTATCTGCATATCAATGCCTGAAAGCATTGAGGCCCGACATCAAAATCATTGAAAGCATTGAACTTCCAATGCTGAAATTCACCTGATATATAGTATTTTGCTCCTATCTCACTCAAATCACATCTGTTTGAGATAATCAAAATTCTGATGGACCCCTGAGAGCAAGGGCTATCTGGGTGGTAATGCCCGAAAGCATCGGGACACTCAGGACTTCGAAGGCACTTGGCACTTGGCACTCGGCACTTGGTACTCAGCACTTGGTAGTCAGTATATGGGATTTTGCATATATCTCACTCAAATTATATCTGTTTCAGACAATCTGAATTTTACCACACCCCTGAGATCGAGGGCTATCTACATGTCAATACCCAAAAGCATTGAGACCTGACATCAAAAACATCGAAACCATTGAACTTCTGATGCCAAAATTCACCCGGTATATAGTATTTTGTTCATATCTCGCTCAAATCACATCCGTTTGAGATGATCTAAATTCTGACAGGCCCTTGAGAGTGAGGGTGATCTGGGTGTCAATACCCGAAAGCATCGGGGCACTCGGCACTCGGAACTCGGAACTCGGCACTCGGCACTCGGAACTCAGAACTCAGAACTCGGCACTCAGCACTCGGTAGTCAGTAAATACATAGTTTTTTGCAAATATCTCACTCAAATTATATCTATTTGAGACAATGTGAGTTCTGCCACACCCCTAAGATCAAGGGCTATCTACATATTAATGCTCGAAAGCATCAAGACCAGACATCAAAAACATCGAAAGCATCGAACTTCTGATGCCAAAATTCACCCGGTATATAGTATTCTGTTCATATCTCACTCAAATCACATCTGTTTGAGATGATCTAAATTCTGACGGGCCCCTGAGTGTGAGGGCTATCTGGGTGTTAATACCCGAAAGCATCGGGGCACTCGGCACTCGGCACTCGGCACTCGGAACTCAGTTCTCGGCACTTGGCACTCAGCACTCGGTAGTCAGTGTGTGGTATTTTGCATATATCTCACTCAAATTATAGATCAAGGGCTATTTACATGTTAATGCCCGAAAGCATCAAGACCCAACATCAAAAACATCGAAAGCATCAAACTTCCAATGCTGAAATTCACCCGGTATATAGTATTTTGTTCATATCTCACTCAAATCACATCTGTTTGAGATGATCTAAATTCTGACAGGCCCCTGAGAGCAAGGGCTATCTGGGTGTTAATACCCGAAAGCATCGGGGCACTCGGCACTCGGCACTCGGCACTCGGCACTCGGCACTCGGCACTCGGCACTCGGCACTCGGCACTCGGCACTCGGCACTCGGCACTCGGCACTCGGCACTCAGCACTCAGCACTCGGCACTCGGCACTCGGCACTCGGCACTCAGTACTCGGTACTTGGTAGTCAGTACTCGGTGATTCGAGTCTCGAGACTCGAGACTTGTGATTCACAAGTCAAAATTTGACACTAATGTGTAGTATCTTATGTATTTCTGTACTCATTTCACTGACTACCGAGTGCCGAATCTCGGGTCTTGGGTATCAGGTCTCGGTACTCAGTACTCGGTATTTCCAGATGACAAAAATGTATATCATCTTAAATTTGAATTTTCTTAACTCGTAAAAATGTATGACTTTCCAGTTGGGTTTTGAATTTTGAGTTTTGAGTCTCTTGAGTCCCGAGTCTGGGTGTTCAGGGCTCGGGTTTCAGGTTTCAGGTTTCAGGTTTCAGGTTTTGGGTTTTGGGTTTTGGGTTTTGGGTTTTGGGTTTTGGGTTTTGGGTTTTAGTACTTGGTACTTGATATTACCCGATATCGGCCCACCTGTCTATGTAAAATTCTGCACTTCGGCCCACCCATCTATCTAATATGACCCCACGTCGGCCCACCTGTCTATGTAATAAATAATTCACCTCACCCTCGGCCCACCCATCTATCTAATATTACCCCACATCGGCCCACCCGTCTATGTAATAAATAATTCACCCCACCCTTGGCTCACCCGTCTATCTAATATTTCCCTACATCGGCCCACCCGTCTATCTAATAAATATTTCACCGCTCCCTTGGCCCATCCGTCTACAAAATAATACTGATACGTCGGCCCACCCGTCTATATAATACTTTTTGCTATACATCTCTCCTCAGGTCTATAATATATGTCAATCCTACTCTACATATTACCCACATGGGCCCACCCATCTCCATAATAATATTTCTCCCGGCCCATCTGCTATCATCGATGATATATATAACATCAGCATAGATGGGCCCACCCGTCTCCATCGGAAATAATATTCCTCCCGGCCCACCCGTCAACATCGGGTATATACATAACATCGGCCCATAATCCGCTGGCCCGTATTACACGGGATATTATGTAGGTCGGGTGACCCGTATAATACGGGATTTGTCACTGAAGGGGCTCTGGACAGTCCGTGGTGCACAAGTTTGGAAACTAATATGAGTGATATCGTGAAGGCCGGTACATGCAGTGCATCAGATAGTTTGACATCATATATCTGCCCCTTTATGGTGGTGCGAAAAGTAACAGTTCCTTTTCCAATTGCGTCCACTGTGGAGTCATCACTGAAACTGATCTTGCGCACTGGATGGATTGCGCTGTGGTGTTCAAGCTCGGGCTAGCCTTGCAGAACCCCATTTCGCTATAGGAGTCAAGCAGCCTAGACATCCCCATCAAACCCATACACCACTTCCTTGCAAAGTCTCGACTCACTCAACTCACCTGTGTCGCACCGGTCTATGTCCGACTCAGCCAATACGGATCCGTGGCCTCGGTCTCTCACAGAAGAGCCAGGGTTGTCTTAACCGTCCCTTGCTCATCAAATCGGCCATCGCGCACCTCAGCCGACCGTTCCGTCCCATCGGTACCAAATCCTCCCATGTCCTACCCATGTCTGCCTATCTCCATTGGCGTTATTACATGTATTCCCATGGCTGCAGCACTCGCGAGCCTTATTACATATTGACCCGAGTACCTCGCGTTTCGCTACTACTCTCGCCTGTGCGATTCCAGACGTTCACGCAGTTAGATAAATAGGACTCAAGTTCGTATTATCCCTTACTTCCCTTCCTTGTACATACCTGGTACTGTTGTAGGAGTCACCTTAGTTAGCCCTCAATTATGCAAATAGATCCCCTTGCTTTTTATCATCGGATGTGCCTAGACCGCTCTAAGTGCACTCTATCTGAGGTTTCTTTACCTAGGCCTTGTAAAGATCCGGACCGCTACCGGTAGTCTTACATCGGCAACCCATACCTAGTCTTACCTCGTCATACCTAGTTATACCTGGACTCTCTTTCCTCGGCCTAGACTTACATGCCGCTCATCGGCATCAGACTCCCCACCTCGCCTCGGTATCTAGCATCGGCATCTTGCATCGGTATCTCACGCCAGGTGTACCATCGGTATCCCATATCGCGTCGGACATTTTCGGACTCGGACCTTCGGTCGGTCAGATATCTCAGGCCATAGAGCTTAGTTCTTCCTTTCTCTTCCCTCGCACTATTCGAAGGAAGTGCTTCAATAGCAGTCCCCTTGGGTCGAAGTACTGCACTCGCACCCATTTAGATTTAGTAAGTTAGTTGGTATATCTAGCTGATTACTATTTCTTTCACCACAGCGCGATATGTTCCTGGTTTGAACCAAGTGCGGTGTGGGACCATGTGTGATGAGGCGCCTGAATCGATGATGATGTCCAAACAATCCTTAGTGACAGACACAGAATAAGCCTGAACGCGCTTTGCCAAAGCCTTAGAGATATGTACATGTTCTCTAACTGTGGCGCTCTTGGTGTCTACTTCAGAGTCCGAGTCCACAGGTGAGTCCGCTTTCTTTACCTTATCCTTCTTTTCTTATCTCCCCAGTTTGGCTTCTTTCCTTCCTTGAGTGCGCGGCTCTGCTCCTTGATTGCATTGCAGTCACATGTATCATGCGTAGCTGTCTGATGGAGCGCGCACCATGTCTCAGGTTTTGCACTTGCAGCAGTATGCGCAGTTGAGGTATCAACAGGTTGGTGTGCGACCTCTGCAATGACTCTAGTTTCAATTGCATTGAAGGTGAGGTCCTTTTCTGCGATGGTGTTGAGAACAGAGGAGGCAAAGGTGTGCCAGTCAGGGGTGTCAGGAAAGGAGCACATAAGCACAAATGCAATGATTCTGGAATCAATTGCAAAGTGCGTGCCTGTTAGGCATGACTCAAGACTGCGAAACTTTGCAATGTGGTCGCTAGTCTGCACAGTACCATCCCACTTCAAAGCAATGAGTTGTTCAAAGGTATAGAAGGCATTGGCGACACTTGACGTATTGTGAATGGTTGCAAGTTCGTCAAAAAGCACTTTTGCTGTCACACATGCTTCTGTCTTCATGAGGAGCACGTCTGAGATATGATCTTGGATGATACCATGTGCTTTTCATTGCGCGTGGCCCATGAGTCTGTCGTGCTACTGCTAGTGATTGATGGAAGTGGGGCAGAAGAGGCTGAGGCAGTGGAGACATTAGGAGCAGTGGCAGGAGCAGTAGTGGCAATGGTTGGATCAGGATCTGCACCTGTGACAATGCGCAGTACTTTCTCTCGGCAAAGTTTTCCAGTGATGCGAAGTTTCCATAGCTGGACATTCTCTGGGCCTGTAAGGACTGGGGTTGCAAGGGTGTCGCTGGTGGAGGATGTCATGTCTGAGAGGTGCGCAATCTCATGAGTCATTTCTGAGAGGTTGCTGGCTAGTTAGCATAACCAGGGCTCATAACCTGACAAAACTAAGTAAAAGCGGTGTATACTGCACTCAGCCACTATCCAAAGGAAGGATGAGAGAATGACTGAGGGAAAAATACACAACAAGGGTCCATTATATGATAGGAACGAGCTCACTAAGATACCATGAGGCTCGCTTAAGAAATCCCTAACCTCTCTGCTATTACATGTACACCCGAGCACCTCTGAAGCGCACTCAAGCACGTGCATGCGCAGCAAATGGTGAAAGTGCGCTTAAGCGCATTGAAGTGCATTGAAGTGCATTGAAGTGCATTGAAGTGCATTGAAACGCGATGGAGCACGTTGAGAAGCACGAAGCATGATGAAGTGCGTATGTACACAATGAAGGCACAGAGTGCGCATTCAAGGGCGAACTCATCTGGTTTTGTCAAGCACTCTGGTCACTTGCCTGCATATTGAGGGGGAAAAACAACTAGGGAACTCACAATATTGAATTTCTTGCTTTAAATTTGGCGCAGAGTACACAAAATCAACCACTGAGATCACGCTACCAGTAGTAATGAATAAAATTTGCTTGAAGTATTGCTTGAAAGATACCTGACATTGAACATTATTGCTTGAAAGATATCCGACGTTGATGGTAAGTTGGTAACAACATCAGCTTATTGGTGGCACGATGTTGCTGAGCTATAATTAGATCATGTTCAGTAGTAATTTGCTTCCAAAATATGTACTTGCATTCAGCATTCGGACACGTTCGAACAGGTTCAAGACAGACCAAGCAGTGTTGAACAGAGAACGGGACCAAGGGTTCAGTTCACCAGGTCCCTCAAACACCAGACTGAACCCACGGTCCGGTCCACCAAAGGTTCGGTCCGAACCAAGGTCCAGGACTCAACTTCTGCATCACTAATCATATTGAGACATGCAAGCTACAAATGCAGCACAGAGTTCTTCATTGCATTCCGAAGCAATACATTTTAGTTTCTTTTGGCTCATACCAGCACATTCGAGTTCATTGAAGACAGTGGTGAAATGAATAGATATGAAGTGGTTGGTTCTCATGAGGCTGACGAGCTCATCAAGGAAGTAGTTGGGGTTGTCATGAACAAGTTCTAGGAGATATTCAATGTCTTCACATTCCAGACGATGCACATGGCCACAAAATCCCCTCAGGTGATTGGCAACATCACCAGTGTCTCTCAACAGCCTCAAGACAACCGTGACATGGTACCACGTCCATTGTGAGAACCCGCAGCTAGGGAACTGCACGGGTATACCCCCAGGTATCAACAGTCAAACCTGTACCCGCACCCAGAGATATACCCGCACCCGCTGTGCGGGTATGGGTTTTTCGATGGGTACTTACATAACAGACTGGTGGGTATCTGTGAATTACAACTATGAGATAACAAGTGTATAAGCTAGTCTGAAATACTGTCCCATCCATCAGCCATGACTTCATCTTCCCCCACAACATCTGGGAGCTTTGATACCTGAATCATGTCATCAGACTCGATGAGGCCCAACTCACTCCATAGGCCAAGACAAAGAAGTCCGCATGTCGACTGAGCTGACAGACGGTTTCTGACATGTGACAAGATGAGATGCCCGCAACTGAACAACTGTTCTACATCAACAGATGTTGCTGTGGGCCAATGTAAGCTTGCAGTGCATTAAACAAGTTAGTTACATACCAGGGATGGTAAGATAGTCGATAGCCATGCGTGAAAGCCGGGGGAAAGACTTCTGATGTTTGTGCCACCAAGCGATAGGGTGAGCGACATGTTCCACATCCATACTGAGGTACCGGTCGATTTCGGAGTCTGAGTTAACAGGTTTTTGGGGTGCAAGCGCTGGGAGGTTGTCAAAGATATTATCACTCTAAGAATTATTTAGTACAGATGTGAAATAAAGAATAAAACAAATCATACCATCTGTACATTGTCATTTGACTCGAAGACACCATCCTTGGACTCCACATCAGAGCCGCCGTTGATCAATAAGTACGAATGTTTGAATTCTTCATGCACAAGTCTCTCTGCCGTTTTGATCCAGTTGTCTTCTCATTGTGCTGCTTTAAAGTATGTTAGTTTATGCTGTGGATGTAAGACTAGAGTTATATATATGTCAATCTTTTAAAAACAAAAACAAAAATGGAACATTACATACCCATTGCGATTCAATATGTCACAGAGTTGTCTGTGAGCTGGTAATAGCAGTTGAGGGTGTTCTTAGCGAGCCGAACTGCAGAACAGATTGAGAGTATATATTTTCTGTTGTAGGAGTAGAATGTGAGCATATTATCGATGTGATCCATTGCTGGGATCACGGTCGTAAGGTTGGGTGTTGTGCATGAGAAGTAGAGTGTTGCATCCTTTAGGATCTAACAGATGCAAACAAACAATGTTAGTATGCAGTGTGACCGAAAAGGAATGCGCTGACCTTCAGTACATCTCACAGCTGTCCTAGCATTAGCCACTCATGATCTTCTAACTCAGACTTCCGCAAACCCAACTCCCGCTATTGAGTAATGGCATTCACGGCTTCTTGATGCTCAAGGGCATAGTCCAACATATCAAATGTCGAATTCCATCAAGTCGCCACATCACGTGGCATGAGCGTTTGCGGGTGCGCCAGGTCCTGGAGGATGCTATTCCATGCAGGAAGGAGGATGGTAGTCGAATGGATGATTTTATATGTGAGTTTGCGCAACTGGGATGTGGATTGGGATCAATGGTGAGTTTTTAACAGTTTGATGGCACTTACTTTGGCAAGCGCTAATTTGACTGGTCAGATATCTTTCTCTAGCACTACTCGTTCTTGACCGTCCAACAGCTCAACCTCATCAACAAATCCGTTGTCGTTGTCTACATCATCTCCAATCCCTGCATTCTGTTCCTCGATACCTGTACTCAAGTCTCTCAGCTCATGATCGGCATTCTTGGTGTCCATTGTCTTCACATCAAACTCTCGGATCAGCGATTTCGCCACCAGATTGATGGTGTGGAGGAAATATCTAGTATGAGTTGTTCCTCCACCAAACTCAAGTACCTTACCACTCAGTTCACGAATCATTGCGTCGTTGTTGGACAAGTCACACTGAGGAGCTGTGCATCATGTGTTTAGCTGCATGTATGTTTTTTTTTTTCAGTTTGAACAATACCTTCGCTGATATACTGAATTCCTCTAGCATTTTTGCAAACGTCTCCGCAAGCTCTTCGCCGGTGTGGGACTGTGGTCTCATTAGTTCATATACACACACTAGATTGGTAAGTTTCACACCGTTGCAACTTCAATAACATCTAACAGTATACTTAGTGGTTCCCCTTGGTGCTCAAAGTGGGCCGAAAATGCTACCAATGCGCAATGGTTGGGTGATGTCCAACCATCCATAGTAAAATTGATCTTGCCATTGTATTCCTGGTATGTTTTTAACTTTTGATTGTTCGCTAACGAAAAAAACACTCACCTGTAACATTTTAGCAACCTGTTTTTGAGTCTGTGCAAAGACGAGTCGCACATCGCGAGAGACAGTGGATGGGGAAGGTATGTGGTATTCTGGCCTCCCTGTTTTCATCAGTGACTGAAATGCATGATCCTTGACGATATCAAATGGACACAGGCTCTCGGATACCCAACGCACAATTTCAGCCCTGAAGGTGCCATTGTCAGACTCCTGTGACTATGACTATGACTGGAATATGTTCATACCTTGTTTCTGTGCGAGTGTGTTGACAGTGTGAGTACGTGATTTTACCTTTGCCTTTGCGTTCAAAGGATGCAGTAATAGATCCATTTCACAGGATACTATCGACAATCTTGTTGTGCACTTCCCTTGCATCCTTTGCACTATCTGCAGCTTTCAAGACTTTGTCTCCCCAGCACAAGCGCACATGCTTCCGCATGTTGCCTGTGGATCGTGCATCGCCCTTATCGAGGAAGTGTCGCACTTTGACCTTGCAACCCTTTGCTTGGCGCTTGAACTCGTGTGCACAGCGGTCAGCGACTTCAAAAATTTGTGGTGTTGGCTGAAAAAATGCATAAACCGGTGAGTTCCATTCTTTCATTAACCGCTCTGTTTATGCTCAATCAATGCGATGATAATGTATAGGTCGTTGGACTTACTCAGCTTGTCTTCAGGATCTTCGTTGACGTCATCAACAGGGCCATTATGGTCTAGGTCAATATATTCATGCAACACATTCTCCTCCTCTTCCGTGTGCACAACGGCACGTCTATTCACACCTGGAGGTGGAGTCACATTCTCCTCCTCCCCCTCCTCCCCCTCCTCCTCCTCTGTATGCACAACAGCCTGCCTACTCACAGCTGGAGGTGAAGTCAGCAATGCTGTCCTTGGTCCATCTTTTTCCACAGGTGTGTTATTAGCTGGAGTCATGTTTTCAACTGGTAGGTTTTTTTTTTGCCTTCTTTGGCAGTGAATTAACGCTATCTCCACTGCCATCAGGTTTTCACTTCTTTGAAGAAGCTTTCTCTTCAAGTGCGGCTTTCGCTTTGCCGGTCATCTTGACGACATGTTTTGCTGTAGCCGCGAGAGTATTGTTGAGCTGCATGGTGGGTGGTCGTACTAGTGGATGATGAAAATTTGCAGGGCTGGATGTGTCACGCTAGTAGAATATTGTAGCACCATTTTGTTTAAAATTTGACTGTTTGCAACTGTATGGTAATGCTATTTTTAGTAAATCAAATGTTACGCATTGCGTGGCCTTCTATTTTAATCAAAACCCAGTGCAAGGGTACGGGTAGGGGTATGGGTGTCACAATGCCTGACCTGTACCTGTACCCCACACATACCCATACCCCGCACCCGCATGGGTATACCCATACCTGTGCAGTTCCCTACCCGCAGCAGTCAAGAATGTCCTGGAGGTTCAGTAAGTTGTGCTCATAAAGACAGATGGCTGCTCGTTTGACATCGTTGCTGATCTTGCAGAATGCCATGATGCGGCAGAGGCTAAATTGTATTTTGTGTAATTTACAAAAAAAATGATGCCACTCCCATCATATATTAAAACAGCTGTAATTGCACAATGTGCCACATCCCCAAAGTTTATACAAAGTATTTGCCCCAACGTTTGAGGTCCCTCTTTTCTTCTTCCCTTCTTCCACACCATCTTCCTGCTGCTGTTGACGGTCCTCTGCATATCCACGAGTTTATTCTCCTTGTGTGTTAGCTAGTGGGCTGACAACAAGTAAGTCACAATTTCCCTGTCTTGTCCTGGTTCAAGTAGTGAGAGGTACGTGACTTTGTTGCTTTGTGTGCATATATTCAACAAACGAGTTCAATGCCCACTACAGGACATTGACGTCAGATCAGCTTGGGGTAAATCGTCTTCTTCGAGTCTTATATGCGCTGACTAACTCTTATTTGTTTGATTTTCAGAAATACAAGCATCAGTAAATCATGAGTTCACTTCTTACCTACTTATGGCCAACTTTTTCGCACGACACAGTGGGACGTCATGTCAAGGCAACAAAAGTGAACGCTGCTTTTTTCAGTAGATCTCTCACCTCAAATTCAACTTTTTCTCAACTTTTAACAACTTATTTTATGGCGTGAAACGGCACATTAAAAACTGTCTGAATTGAAAATAAGTAGTCCAAAAGCGCGAAAAGTGGAGGCAAAAAGCATCTAGAAAGCGGTTCAAAAGCGCGAAAAATGGAGACAAAAAGTAATCTAGAAGTAGCCCAAAAATACGGAAAGATGGCTCGAATTACTGGTCCAGGAGGCGGGGGAATTACAACAAAGATGTGTTAATACAATGACAGATGATGCAGGACAGAGGGACGAAGCCGAGAAGTATTCTGTTGGACACGCAGTCAGTAGAGTACATATCAAGTAAAAATGACTTACAGAGCAGGGCACATCCGCCCATCGGCTTTAGCTGAGAAGGAGCATCTTGGGCCATTTCCTGCCGCTTCCGCACTAAGGCAATTGTATCCATCGTGTACTTCACCCCTCGCCTCTTGAGGGATTCGTAATATTCCGATGTCGCCGAGCCGCAGTTAGCCTCCAAAAAGGCTGATGCTGTAGTGGTGTCTTTACCGGTTGATTTGTTGCGCTTCAGGGGTGTTTTGCGGGCCCTAATGCTGCCCTTCACGCTGTTGGTGCCAGTGCTGAAGTCATCGGTAAAGTTTTTTGGCTTTGCGGCGAAATTGAAAGCGCGTTCGAGCTGCAAAAACAAACCATCAATTAACAGACACGACCTACTGCAGCAGCACTCGCAGCGATTATAGCTTGCATGCCCTTCACTTGTAGTGTGTCTGTGTCGAGTGCCGGTACATCGAGGAATCCAGCAGTTGCGTTGATGTGAGCAGACTCGATCATTTCTATCATGAACACCAACCGGTAGATCTTGTTGGGGTCGCGATTCTCTGGATCCTCATAGAGGAAAGCCCAATTCTCAAGAAGACTTGCCGCTAGTTCCTGTTCATAGTCAGCGTCATCATCATCATCAGTCTCGTTATTTTTGGAAGTGGCCAAAAAATTAGTGACGAGGGCAATTGCTGTTGATCTGAAATTGCTGTGCCAGGAGCAAAGGCATTGATTCACCTTCGGGTGCAAAATTAAAATAGTCGGATATGAAAATAAGAGTGAGACATACCAAGCCCATAATAGGGCCTTTTGGTTGAACATTGTAATCTGTTCCTGGAAACGCAATATTAAAAATGGCCTGGAGTGCTGGAAGTAAATTTTCGGCCTCGATGGACCAAAAATTTGGCTGGGCGCCTGCCCAAAGAAAAACTGTTGGGATAAAGCTCCTGTGCCATGCACTGTCCTCCAGCATAATTGGTGGGAGATCCGTGTTTCGCCACTGACTTCCAGTTTTGGGCCTCATCGCCATGTCAGCAGACATCAAGCTGGGTTCAGAGATTGTCGGAAGGACCGGTTCCAATTTCGGTTTCTTGGGTGGGTTCGGTTTCGCGGTGCCAGCGACTGTCACACTAGTCTAGAGTATATATTAGCATCATAAAGATACATAAAAAAACACTTACCTTTGTAGTAGTGCGCGTTTGCTCGGGGACCCTTGTGATCAAGGAAGATTCTTCATTGACTAACATAGGGTCAATAACGAACTCCTCCTCCTCCTCCTCCTCCTCCTCCTCCTCCTCCCCCTCCTCCTCATCGTCTTGATTGTTGTCTTCGGAGGAGCCTATCAACTCGGCTTCCTCAATCGTTCTCTTCGTGGACGAGACTGCGCGAGGTTGCCGGGCCTGCTCCAGAGCAAATCTTACTATGTCAGCCTGTTGACTAAATGGCAGTAGATTAAATGGCGTGGATACAGGAACATCGGACAATCCGCCATCTGAACTCTCAGCGATCTGTATGATAGACTAAGACAAACTGATGTGAGTATGCATCAAACGAAGACGAGCGACTCACCTTCATTCCCAGCTTCCCTTTTATATCAGTAGACAGGTGCTTTTCGAAATCTTCATTGTCCCCATCTCTATCTTCTTCATTGCCTCCATCCTCGCCATTGTCCGATACAGAATCATCTGACAATCCGTCAAGGAAAGGGGTGGGTCTTTTGCAAGCGAGACCATGGTTGCTGCAGTCTGACTTGTCTTCAGGGTTGTCACTGACAAAACAGAGCCACCTGAAGGTTCAGTTTCAGGTCTCACGACAGGGGACACTTTTGACTTTGTTTCAGGTTCCATGTGAGTGCGCCAGTTGTTGACCTTTCCTGTCAAACCAAATTTCTTACTACTAAGTGCCCAAGTCAAGGTCATAAAGCGCAGCGTGGATTCAGTGAGCATCAACATGATGGTGAGAAGATAAATTCACTGATGGTAAAGGATTTCATTTCTTGTCAGTACCAGTCCCTTTGACTCGCTGATCGCTGCCAAGGATTGTAGCACCGATTGCCTCATGCACCTTCTTGATCTTCTTCGGCGGCTTTGCAACCTCGTTCCTAACCGCTTCAACATCTCCTTCACCCCGGATCACCAGCATCCTGGTCCTTGATGCCACCTTGACTCTGAGCCGGTGCTGGAGGCACAGACAGACTCCCAGAGGTAAGTTCACTAGCTGCACCTACCTTATCTGTCTTTTTTCTTGACTGGCCTAGCATGAGGCTTTACTGGCTTCACTTTTGCAGTCACCTGGATGCCCTGCTCCACCTCCATGGCAGCCTCAATGCTTGCAATACAATCGATTCCACGCTGCAAATTGGCTTCCTGTGCAGCCTGCACATCTGTGGCACGCTGTTTGTCCTCCTTGATCTGGGCTTTGGTGCGTCGTTTTTGTTTACCTTCAAGAAGCACAAGCCCAGGGCGTTGTGTGGGCGTTTTTGACACGTGTACGGCGAGGAGAGAGGGGAGGTGCCATGGC
>NW_024540477.1:0-65640 GCF_016647625.1 Suillus subalutaceus | reverse complement strand
ATGCAAAGGTACGTGTTTGTTGACTTTGGATACTTGTTCAGCTACTCACATGAATGAACCAGGGTGAAATTATTCAAGAACCTTTCCGCCGGAGTCTAGGTTATGCTATTCAGTGGTTCGACGTCCTACAGATAGAGGTCGAGCACCAGTTAGAAGCGGCCTTACAAACGTGTCGTGATCGTGTAGAAGCTTCGTGAGCGACTCCTGCGCATCCGCAATCACCTGGAGCCAGAGAAGAGAAGGGACTGCGGGAGCGCTGCGCTCCCATCCTCATACAACGCTGTCCAGCTTGTTTTGGGGGTGTTCAATTTGGCCGAGACTTGAATAAAGGGGGTGATATCCATGTTGCTACTGACGGAAAATTTTACCATCGACACCGGCGTTCAGCGGGAGATTCACCACATTTTTACGACCCTTCTTATTTCCTTCCAAAGGTGCAGGTCGACGCTATCGGTCATCACATCACTCGAAGTCGCAAGTCCGCTGCCTAAGCTGCACGTATCGCATGTGCCAAATGAGGCGATCGATCTGTGTGAGAATTCCTACGAAGCAGCAGATGGCAAGAAGCAAAAGGCAGCTATGGATAGTTTTGACGATATGGGACTCATGGCGCTGATCTGCCGCCATGACATACCCTTATTTTTTGCTAATATCGACAGTCCTGGTGAGCAACAAAAATACTCGGTTGCATTGATCAACCATCTCTTTTCATTGCTACCTCGGAGTGCTACTGTCGTCACTCTCTATGATGTGGGGTGTGTCCTATCACGCTCGTTAAATCAGGTCAGTCTTAATTCGTTCGCCTGTCGCATTGAACTGACATTAATTGTCAA
Organism: Suillus subalutaceus; assembly: GCF_016647625.1. Lineage (NCBI taxonomy): Eukaryota > Fungi > Basidiomycota > Agaricomycetes > Boletales > Suillaceae > Suillus > Suillus subalutaceus. Next base: position 64,807 of record NW_024540477.1, on the reverse strand, counting down.
TAGTATGACATCTTGCCAGACTCTATCATACAACGCTTACGGTTTGCAACTACTGCAATGCACAGCCTACTGGTCATGAATGGGCTTGTCAGCTCGTTTACAATCCGCGAATGATTGTTGGTCTGGGCTTGTCCGATGGTGAGGGGACAGGAGAGACTTTGGTCAAGATTCGTTCGACTGATTCGGCATACAGCGGTCATCTTCGGTAGTTCTCGTGTGTTGTTTCGAATTCTGCTCACATTCACACAACAGAGACAACGTCGTCTGTGGTTAATCGATCGGCACGCTGGAGCAATTGGTCTTGAGATGCGTGCCTGATCTCGGGGACTGGATTAGGCGACGACTCAGGCTGTGGTGTGGAGGATCAAGGTACAGCTGCACGGAAGCTTCTCGAGGAGTGTGAAGTTGCCGTGAGTGATTTGCGAAAAGAATGGGCAATGCAGAAGGAGTCACAGCTTTCAATCCTGCGCTCGTATGTAAAGTTCCTCGCGATCATCGTGGCCCTCCTGATGTTCTGGCATAGATGCTCCAGGCTCGTCTCAAGAAAGAGCTGGACACCGTCCTTGCTCTGCAAGCAGGACCTTGATGCTTCGGACAAAGCTCTACAGACAACGAGGGACACAATTGCGAAAGGTGAGATGTCGGAGGACACCCGTGATGCAATTGAAAGTCTTGAACGAGTGCATGAGCGTCTAATGCACAAAGTGGAAGTATTATATGCTTCGCTCAACGTTCAGGACAGGTTCCCGGAACTAGACGGCTTGAACCTCGAGTTTGTTCGAACACTGCTATTAGCATGCGATCTCAAGATGAACATTCGCAAGCGTGCCATTGGCAGCTTCTTCGAGTGGGATAAGCTTGATCGTGCAGTAGGAGGGTCACAGCAAGCACTCGGTAAGGTGAAATATGAATTTGAACAACTTGACCTGATGTTGCGTATTAGGTACAAAACTCCACCAACAGACTCGAAAAGCGATCGCAAAACGCCAGCCAGCATTAATGGCTGCTCTCCGTAAATTCAACGCCTATTGTGAGCGTCTGGAAGCCCTTTATGATCCGCATTGCGGGATTCCTCTTCCCACACCTCTCCCGACAAGACTAGCCGACCTACGCAACGATCAGAGTTTGATGGAAGATATATGGATCACACCTTCCACTGGAAAGGTCCCCGCTGGTTGGATGATCAAGACGTTCGCGATGGCATTCGTGCAATGTTGAAGAGAGATAGATGTGTTGAAGAGCAGCAACGTCTTGGTCTGGAGGCGGACAATCTCTGCAGATGGTTCGGCGACGAGCTCTCAGCACTAGAACTCGCCCTTTTGACACCAGGTTGTAAGTATCATACCTTCCCTTGTTCTTGTCTGATCTCACAGTGCATTTGCAGATGAAAAATTCCTTGTCCCACTTCGCCAGCAACAGGAGCACCTTCAGTACATCCAGACTCGTTGGACGACCTCACTTGCATCTGCGGCACGATTTGCATCTCGCGCAACTGATGCTGTATCTTTGGCCCGGAAGCTCTCAGGCGTCTCAGAGGAGCGTCCGCTTCATTGGATCAATACGTATGCTGTCTCTTATGTTGTACCTACCGAAGACGAAGAGCCTGGATCAGAAACATTTTCTGACGCCGATCACACAGCTTTGCAACCTGAAGATGCTGCCCTTGTGGACATTCTGACTGCCGGAGTCCCTGGTTGTGAGGATGATGATATCGACATCGTCGTGAATGATCCCGGAGCCGAACTTTGTTGGCGAATCCCTGAAGTAGCATGATTTTTCTACTGTTCACACTATAGTTTATGCTTACGAGTCTTCTAGGACATCACATTCGACCGAACACCTCTTCCAGAAGCGGGGATCATTATTCCAGGCACCGTCAAAGAACGAGTATCTGCACCTCGCTTTGGATGTCCTCGTCAAGTATTTGAGCCAAAGGATATCGCACTTCTTGCTTCTCGGACTGCACTACTCAACGACAGCTGCATTAATGGGTGTGCAGTTCTTCTTTACTTAGAGGCGGTGCAATTATCTCCAATGGCTGAACAGTATGCCATCCTTTCAACCCACGACCTCCCGCGCATCCGATACAATGCCCCTGATGATGTTCTATGGCGCAATATGTCATGGACATCTTACTGGACGAAAGAGGTGTGGATTCTTCCCATCCATAGGCCTTCAGATGTCGGCCACTGGGTTCTATGCATCATTCACCTTCGAAGCAAGGAACTCCATCTCTTCGACAGCTTCGCTGAGCGGAAGCCATGGAAAAGTGACACCAAGGTTCGTGAGCTTCCTCTAATAGATTTTTGCATGACTAAATTCATCCAGGACATCATGAAATTAATCGCTCGTCTTCTGAGTATCGCTCAACAACATGATCGTATTTTTAATGTCAACATCGACATCGATGGATGGCTCGCACGTCCTCTAGTGGTAAGTATAGTCACAACCTTGATGGTGCGAAACACGGCCTCATCTTATATGTCATAGACTGATGCACTCCAGACAAACAGCTTTGACTGCGGTGTCTGGGTGCTTGCCATGATTGCGGCGACACTGCATGGGTACCACTGCACGGCTCTTGGAGAGGGAGACATGCACATGTTTCGATATTATCTCAGAACACTTGTGCTTCAAATTCCTGTATTCTAACTAGATAATACTACTGTCCAATGCATATGGATTCGATCCCGTCATCATCGCGTGCACTTCGTTGTGATAACGATAGATTCTTCGAGCACGCCACTGTAGGAGGCACTGAGCCATCACGTAGTGTCTCTCGCAATCTTCCATACCATCAACATACTCGTCCAACATTGCCCACTGCCTCAGGAGTACATCAAGACCTTCCTTCAACTCGGCACAAAGATCCAGCGCTCCCCCTGAACTGTGCCTCTTAGCACGCTCATAGACTTCCTCCTTCTCCATTCGAAATCATCGACCATGGATCACCTGGACAAGGTTTTCTGTCCAGCGAGCTTCTGCTGGGGTGTCCAAAGGTCGAGGAGTGTGGTATGGTGGATCAATATCCCATTGCGCAAGATCTGATTCGTCAAGGTTGTCAGCGCTTTGTGATGCTTGTTGAAATAGGTAGGTGTCTGGAAGATCTGCTCTTGCGAGGTTGATTAAATAGGATGGAAGGGATGACAGCTCAACATTGGAATCAAGAGTGGGTGATTTGGAAGCATGAGTAAGGGACTTTGTCGAACCCTTTCGACTGTGGGCTTTGGCATATGTGCGCGAATTCCAAAGTCGACGAGTGTTTTTACCTCTGTACGCACAGTGTTAGTACTTAGATAAGAAATACGGAAAGCAAGAGTTCTCTGGACCTATCGGATCGACTATACTTTGCTGTGTGTTGACGTGTTGCAGCGGTTTTATCAGTGAGAGTGAGGTGTTTTGCTCTCCGCCCCATAGGTAAAGAGGTAAGAGTCTAAAGAAGTCTAAAGCAATTGAAACGAATGAGTGGGCAACGTTTGAGAGTTGGTTTATTTGACCAGATACCATTTGAATTAAAAATGCATCAATACCATTAGAACCGGCATGTCATGGAGCATCTTAATATGTGCACTAGATGTTTTTTTGGGTACATTGGAGGTATGGGGACATGTTTTTTATGTATGAACATTGTTATCCATACGCTGATTGGCTGATCAGATTTGGCCGTGCAGAATAGTCATCTCAACGTGCCGCCGCAGTGCCTCGGGTGCAACGTGAACCTCACATAGTCCTGTCGTCCCCCTCGTCCCTCTCCCATCCCTCAGTAGGTTGTCATATTGACTGTAACGGTGTTTTAACTTCTGACTTCTCTTCAATATTGTCGTCGGATTTAGGTGGATCGCGATGCCATCCTTTTGGGCAAGTCGAATGCGATAGTAGGTCCCTACCTCCCATGAGCCTTTTCAACCATTGAGCATGCTCTACTGATTCTCACGATTTTTTCCCCCAGCAGACCATGTCGACGACCATACCGTTCGTCATCGAGCATGTTTTCACTTCGCCTGTAGTCATCTTTGTCAATAGCGCGCTCTCCACAGAAAAGCCAGAGCTCACCGTCATCAATAAGAACCATCCTCGATACGACAATGCTGCGAGATCGTTGGCAGACGAGTCTGTCCTCCATGTCTACAAGGCCGTTTTCTACAATATTCCAGGTGAGTCGCTTTAAAAATGTATGCTTATTAAAATGTCACAATACTCCAGTACAAGTCAAACCCCAGTCAAGAAGTCTTCTGTGTGACACGTGGGGCTTTCATCGGTTTAGTGGCAGGCTGGTAAGCACAAATTTATTTGAGGCGCTTGTTTTATTTTATTTTTGACATAGGGAAAATGCACTTAACTGTGTTCTGGGCGTCCCTGGCGCTGTTCACTTTCGCGTTGATTCCATCGCAAGTGGGGAAGAAATTTTCAGAAATGCTATTGATCAAGGATCTATTGAAATGGTGGAACCCTGGGCGACCCCAGACTTGTATAACTAGTTGCTGCGTAGGTATTCTATAGTCTTGTTTGAATTGTGCGCGAGCGTGTGCAAATGAGGCTCGCGAAACGGAGGCTCCTGTAGGTCAGATTAATTTGGTGAGATGAGGGAGAAGCTCGAGAGGCTCACAGTTCACAACTGCAGGCTGCGATACTGACAAGTTCATCAACTTCTTGTTCTTCGTCCTCGGTCATAACGGCGACATCAACTTCTCGTTCTTCCTCCTCGGCGGCGCTCATAACGGTGATCTGTGGGATGAGCTGGCTGCGACTGGGTCCAATGGGGGGACTGTTGAGTCGCCTTCAACTTCCAGGAGGGAGGCGCAGGTGGGAGTTCTACGAAGACTCGGAGTCTGCGCGGATTAGGTGAAGTAGAAGTATTGCCCAGACGGGTCAACCCACGCCTATCTATCCGGCCATTGGCAAACATTCGTCGGCTGTGAGTGTGTGGTGAATGTGCAGTGGGCGCTTCTCCAACGATGACAGGGGCACGTGATTTCGCGAGACTTTGGCGTGCGTCCAGTGTTGGAATAGATTTGATGGTGAGGGTGTTGTTCTTGAGGGCATCCGCAAGCTGGAAGCGCTCAAGGGCGGTGAGGTCATGTATGCCCTTGCTCCTCGTGATTGTTGGAGTCTCTCGCCGGGCATGAGAATGCCCTCGGGGTAGTTTTCGAGTATGTACCCACGATGGGCTAGAACCTTAGGCAGAGTCTTCCACAGGATGGTTCCCCCTCGTCCATCCAAAGTCCCTGTATAATATTTAGTTGTCCTTCATCTTGATTTAACCGTGACTCACCTGAGAAGCGCTGTGAAACCACCAGCGATGCAAGGAATGCCCTCAAGCTCCCTCCATCCCTCAGGATCCCTGACCTCTCGCTTCTCCATCCACTTATCCAACACCACCTGCTCGTCCACCTTGTAGCGCGATGACACGCGTCGGAGTATAGAGTCGAGCTGGGTGAAATCCATGAGTAAGCAATGTACGGTGAGCTTAAGAGGGAGGAGTGCGGAAGAACGAACATTGACAACACATTGATAAGATGTGTTGTGCTTCCATGAATCCATCGATAATCGACGTCGGATGAAGTAATAATCCCTGAACATCATTTCAACCCTCCGAAGCCTCTCACGGGCTGTCCCCGACTCTCAACGAGTTTTGTCATTCCTCCCCTCCCGTCTGTCTAACCTCCTGCGCCCTCAGATGCTCCAGTGCCTCGGGTGCAACAGCATTTTGACTTTTGACTTCTTTTATACCCTCTTGTTCCTCTCTCGTCCCGCTGTAGGTCGTTGTCTTGACTGCAACTGGTGTTTTGATTTTTAACTTCTCTTCTTTTGCAGTACATATGTTTTGTCGCAAATTTACTATGTGAATCCCAATGTTTGTTGAGCGCTCAGGCACTATGAAAGCCTGGGGCATCATGAGCATTTCCTGCCTCCTGCCCTCCTTGTCGTCTCACAGGTCATTTTCCTGGTAGGTTTGTGCACTAGGTTGGTATCCGTCAGCTGATAACACCTCTATCAGTGTACTCATCATCGTTTAGCGCTTCTACCTCATCTTCATTGCTGCACAGGAAACCTGGCAATGTCACGCTCTAGTCCAGAGGCCCTTGACCCTGAGTCCGAGCAATTTGGCAGTGGTCGCTATGTATCTCCTCCTGCCGTCCAGACTCCAAGTCGACTGCGCTCGCGCGTTAAACCAACAGCCCGCGATTCTGGCCTTGTCAAAAATGCGCAGGGTAGGAGGGCTAAACTGCTCACTGAACATCTGGACGAGAGTGGCGAAGTCAATACTTCAAATCAAAATCCGACGTTGAACACTGTCCAGCCTGAGACAGGACAATGGCTTGCTCCCGTCTTGCAGCAAGAGCTCCAAAGCAACTTTGCGCAAGGTAGGCAGGGCTTGTATGGTGATTTGCCACGCCGAGCTGTGTCGCGTGAATTATCACGCGAACCTCAGCGACATCCTTCAGGCCCACGTGAACTTCCTCCCCCTCCTCTCGTTCCTCAGCAACCTCACCTTAACACCATCCATCCGCAACCAGGCCCACTGTGAACCTCCCCCTCCCTTCATTCCTCAGCAACCTCAGCATGACATTATCCTTCCACAACCTCCCCTTGCTACCATGCAGGAAACACGCACACCTGTGGGGTTGAACAGCGGGCAGGATCTCCACGCTGCCCCACTCAACGCTGGACCGAGTACTGATGCTCTCGGAGTGCTAGGTCTTCCTCCCATGGATGACTTCAGTGCAAGGACTTCCACTACTGTTCGACAGTACACATCATCCATTCACTGCCGATGCTACATTCGACTTCTCCTCGCTTGATGTTCCATGGGATCCTGTGGGCGGGGACTTCAGTCTACGCAATATGTATGACGGTCGCACGGATTTGCCAGAGACATGAATCATCCCTCCCACGCCTGCCAAGACTCCACACCAGCCTTCCTTCGGTACTCAGCTTTCCGGAGAAGATGCTCTCCTAAGTAATGACGATGCAGGAGAATCTTCGGCTGGTGCGCTGGTTGGCCGTAGGACAGATGAGGTGAATGCACTATTGGAGGAGAATTTCAAAGCTATCGACGACATATTCAACGACCTTGCCGCAAAAACCGGCTTACCTTTGCAGCAAGTCTCTCATGCGTATCACAAGGCTCATGGACGCATTCATTCTGGATTCAATCATTGGAACATGTACGGCCATTACTTGAAAGTGAACCGAGAGCAGGAATTGCAAAGACTTGGCAATATTGAGGTAGCTGATGCTGCTCAGATTACGCCAGCAATTCGAGCCGAATGCTACAAGGTGTTCCGAGCGGCTTTTCCGGACTCATGGAAAGAAATCCTCGAGACATTTGAGCAGGTAGAGGTGAGGTCAGTTGGACCTCAGACAGTTTCACAGCGAACGCAGGAATTCAGTAAGATTTGGAGAAAAGTCGTGACCACGGTGCGTCCAACACTTCATACATCAAAATAATGTGCTAACCTTACTTTTAGGTGGACGCCGCTGCTGCCAAACATGGCTTCGAAGCAGTCTTTATCATATGCGGAAAGGTGGTCAATCAGGACGCGTCACTTGGGTATATACACGAAACGCCGGGTGCAGAAAAAGTAAGTCATTCTTCCGTTCGTATACATCAAAGTCCTTACTCAACACTTTTAGTTTTGGCAAACACGCTGCCGAGCTGACAAAGACGCGATGATTGGACATTTAAAAGCTCATGTATAGTAAGTCAATGGTTTCTTTGTAGACCGCTTTGTGAATTCTTACTTGAATTTTAGCAACCTTGCATCTCTTGCGGTTGCCAAGGACATGCATCTTGAAGGCGCGCCAAGCGCAAAAGAAGATGAGCCGCCACGCAAGCGAAAATCATTGAAAGTGTCAACAGATGCTCCGGAGGCCGTGAAAGATGACCCGGATGCTCCAGAGGTGCTCGATGTCGATGACTGGCAACTTCAGGTCGACCTTCTTCAACTTATCAAGGGTGGCATCATTGCATTACTCAGTAAGTATCTATTTCTCTTGGTATGTTGCTTACCGCTTGCTCATCATTCTCAAGAGGAAGTGGGTGGGAAACTCACTGTCCGCTCAGGCAATTTCCCGTGGAAGAAGCTCTGCAGTGACCTTGATCATCAAGGATTTGTCATTGAAGGCTATCCGGAGGACATCCTTATGCCAGGAGAGACACGCAGCACCAGTGCGAGGAGTAAGGGGATCAACGACCTTGACAAACGAGAACAGATAATCCTCGCAGAAGCCTTGAAATCAGGAACATTGGTGATCAAATGTGGGCCCTCAGGTACGTATTCATGGATATATTCTTAACCTACGCTAATTTCTTATTAGGTTCAGAGGACAAAGACAAGAGCCGACCAGTCATCATTGGGGAGGCTCCTCCACCACACTCCGCTCACTTACGTGGCCAGTGGTTGCTTGCCAATGGCATTATCGATCGTGAAGGACCGTCTCGTCTCCGGCCAAGTGCAGCAACTACCAAAGTCAGGAAGCCAAACAGCAGGCAGGCTGCGCCCATCGCTTCTTCCATAGTTGTTGACGACGATTCTCCCACTTCCACCATTGTTCGTCAAAAAAATCTCATCGTTTCAGTCGAGATACCTCCTGCACGCCCTTCGAAGGTAGTTAAACCTCCAAAATCACAGGCAACGCCCACACCTTCCAATGTAATCACTCTCGATGAATCAGTGAAAGCATCGTCTGGATCGGAGGAAGACGACTCAGCATATGACGACGCCCCACAAGTCGAGTCTGACTACGAGGATAGAGTGCAGTCACGCAAACGCAAAGCAAAGACGACTGGTGGCACTCGCAGACTTAAGCGTCGTGTTCTGTCCAGTGAGATTGAGGTGATCGAGCCGCAGCCCAAGGGCAAGGCAAAAGATACTGCATTGCAGAAGGAGAGGGTAAGGGCACGTTATCGCGAGCTCACCTCTGAATCTGAAGAGGAACAGAAGCCAGACGAAGTCAAGGAAGGTATGCAAGCTTCATTTCTGTCACCTTTATACGACGCTTACCATCGATAACATCTTCTCATAGTTGGTATACCTTTGCGACTCCGAGATGGTCCAGCACATTCAAAGCCGAAGCCAAAGAAGATTGTGCGTGGTTCAACTGCAGCAGCCAAACAAGTTGCTTTCTATGAAGGTGGAATGCTTCATACGCACGAATCATCTAGAGCAGCAGGAGCAGCAGAACCATCGGGAACAACGAGAGCGGCGGGACCGTCAGGAGTGACGCGAGCATCGGGACCACCGGGAGCAGCAGGAGTAACGAGACCATCAGGAGCAGCGGAACCATCGGGAGCAGAAGTAGCAGTTTGTCAAAGGTGGGAGGCTTCATGCGCGCAGCTTGTCAAGAGCAGCAAGACCAATGGGAGCAGCAGAGCCACACGACCATTTACTGCCTGCCCCCTCGCCTGCCCCCTCGCCTGCCCCCTCGCCTGCCCCCTCGCCTGCCCCATCGTCTGCCCCTTCATCTCCATCGCCTCAATATCAACAACGTCCACAGTCACTGATTCCATCTTCGCACAACCAGTGAAGCCCTGCCCCCGAAACCACACCATATAATTATGGTCATGGCAGAGCTCTTCCACCGCCTTCATACGGGCAACATCTTGACGTGCCGCAAGGTCGGAACTATCCTCAGGCTGATCTGTGCTGTAATCAGATTGACTACCAATGCATGAACCAAGGCCCAGGTGGCGGCGACACCGCCGGTTACAGCCCACACCCAGTACACTCCTCGCAACGACATGTATCCGCACCTTGCACCCCACCATGCTAACGTTCCACATGCAGAAGCTTATGATAGTACTTGTGTGCCTGCTCATCAGCAACGTCTGGAAGATTACGATACTCGTGCACTGGTACCTTCTCAACAGCAACAATATCCAGAAATTTATGGATGTGCGGCCTACTCGTGCACCTTCTGAGCAGCAGCAGCACATGGAGAATTATGGTGCTCGTGCACCCGCTCCAGGTTACGACAAGCAACAGCACATGGAGAATTATGGTGCTCGTGCACCTGCTCCGACTTACGACACTCGTGTGCCTGCTCCCCAACAAGGACTTGTGGCTCACCGTGATGGCAGGGTAGCATATAACATGGACGAACGTTGGCAGCCTCACTACAGGCCCATGGCGCATCAGGCCGAGAACGTACTACAAACACCCCGCCGCTCTAGTCAGAGGATGAGCCCTTTACCTGGTCTAGTTGCATACTCATCATCACCACCCCAGTCTGAAGGTAACTAGACGTCATCTCTTGCTTCTTGGAATGCTTCATTGTATCGAGCGCTCTTGTGTGCATATATGTTCTTGATGTTTCCGTATGTCCCCATCTCACTCGTTCCTCCTTTGATCGTGTGTTCTTGATGTTCTGTATGTTTATATCTCACCCATCCTTGCTTTGATCGGTAGTACGTGACTTCCTTCGATGATAGTTTACATACGTACTTTCATATTGCGATAAATCATATGTCTCCAGTTGAATGAAACGCTTTGGATGTTCACGAAGCTCCGCTAAATAAGATGCATTTAAGGTTCGCGACATATGAACATTTAGAACAAATCTTAAATAAAGAAGGTCGACTCGTCCGAATTGTTGAACGAGATGCACTTGAGGCTCGCGAAGCACCGGGTATGAGGACAATTGGAACATCAATTCAAAGCCGAGGCTCGTGAAGCAGAGGGTACGGATAGTGAAATGAAACTATTTAAGGCCAAGAAGACCATTTACAAAAACCTCCCTGAAGCTCCGAGGCTGTAGATCAAGAGAATGTGCCACGTCAGTCTGAAAATCCCAGAAGTATGTAGATCAAGAAGGCACCAATGTAAGTCAGAAGAATGTGCCAATGTAAATCCAAGCTCCAGCCTGTAGACAAACAAGCTCATAGATCCAACGCAAACCTGAGCACTGACGAAGGGTGCAGATCTAGTATACATGGCAGTGAGCAAAGGACAAAGGGTATAGACTACACTTACTATGAGAACCTCCGCGCGAACCTGAGCAGTGAGCAAGGGCAGCGGACAGCGCTGTGCGATGGAAGAAGGGTGCAAATCTATAAAAATACCAGCGAGCAGAGGACAAAGGGTATAGACTATACTTACCTCGAGAGCCTCTGCGCGAACTTGAGTCAAAAACCCTCTCAAGGGCGGGAGCCTATTGTAGCACCTGGTGGAGACCCTCTTGGGGACAATGGTCTTTCAGCCTAGTTTCCCATGACATAGAAACCGGGTCTGAAAGGCCGTGGGAACGTCTTTGAAGTGGTGCCAAGGGTGGTCATGCACCCCTTCGCTCTCTGGTCGTGTGGATACTTTTTAATCCAATCTCCGGGCACTGCGGCTGATTGGCATCCCACAAACATTATTCTACTTCAGGGTTGTAAACCTGTTCCCTCTTGTCCCGTTTTCTGTGCGCCTTAAAGCTTAATACTTTAACAATTATTTTGCTCTCTAGTCCCGATCGCTGTCATATTTACTGCTGAACGCGTGTTTGCGAACACACATGCCATTGCCACAGAGCCACATCTATGTAGACCGATCCAGAGCTGAGGGTACCACGCGAACATGGTGAAACACCATTTCATACTGATTCTGTTTCGCGTGATATTTAATACATTATAGAGACAGTCATGCATCTACATCAAGTTCATGATATTCGTATCAGCCGTCACGACACTGCTCAGAATAACCTTTGTGGTAGTGGGCTAAGGGCCGGAGGACCCGCTGGTCGCAGGGAAAGTGGTGCCCAGCTCTGGCGAAAGTGTCCATCCTCTTCTTCATCTACGCTGTGCGAATCTGTGGATTCACCCTCCCAATGCTCGTCGTCTGTGTCGAAACTGTAGTAAGAAGTAGAAGGCGACGATGATACGGGCGACTCTGGCATTGGCTCCGTGACTGGTATAGTAGGTCCCCCCTCAACAAGCCGGACTGTTATTTTGCGTGTGTCTTCATCGATGTTCAAGACAACAGTCTTGTTTTCAGGCACATCGTTCTTGAGGAGGAGCTTTGTGAGTGGTTCCAGGATCTCCGATCGAATCAACCGATCTAACCATCGCGCGCAGCCTACACGGTTTGATGGCGCCTGGAACTGCAGACGATTCTCCACCGCGTCATGGACTGACAGCTGGAGGTCGATGAGGGATAATTGCTTTCTCAGCTCTTCAAGGCGAGCATGGATCATTGTGATCAGAGTGGCTCCAGACATACGTCGCTGGATAAAAAAAACTATAAGACATTTATGCCCGTCATTAGGAACATGATAGACGCACAAACACCACTATTTTATCAAGGCGCGACAGGAATTCACCAGGGAAATAGGTTTTAATCTCGTTCATGAAGTGCTTGCGCTCCGTCTCTTCCGATATAGCGCGCCCCATGTTCACTTGACCAAGGCTCGTCGAAATGATAATGATGCAATTGCTGGAGTGCGAGTGCTTCAGCTGACCGGAGGAGATAGATGACACATGTGTTTCTTACGTAAAATCAACAACATTCCGATCACCATCTTTGATCGTTCCCTCATCGAGAATGGTCTGTATGAGCAGCCTGAATTCCACACAGCCTCGTTCGATACTAGGCAGGAAAGTGGGTTCAACGAAGACCGTGAATGACCAGGTAAATTACGCTTACTCTTTGATGTGCACGACAGAGAAAGGCTTTCGTCTGACACATTCAGTCAGCTGACCACCATGGTCGAACCCCGTGCATGCGGGTGTTCCGATCTGACAAAAATGATTTAAAGGGGTTACAGGACGCTAGCTGATTTCACACTGCTCACCAAACGCGTGAGACTGTGCGGTTCGGCGTAGTCGTTGGCATTGATGCGTAGCAACTTGCCAGATTGTTGAAGTGCAATCTCGGAAAGCTGTACAGAGGGCGAACACATAAGTAGATTTATCAAGTAAGCAGCAGCGAATGATCAGCGAGACTCACTCCCTTCACGAGCAGCGTTTTCCCGGATCCTGATGGACCACCAAAAAGGAACGATGCGATAGGCCTTCGTGGATTTTTGAATCCCGCCCACATGTATTGCACCGTGTTCGCGACGGCTTCAACAGCCTCCGGCTGGCCAACCACCTTATTCCAAATGGTGTGAATACTGTCACTGTGATAGCAAACAAGGCGGTTCTTACCACTGTGCTTAGCCTGTCTGCAACTTTCAGGATCTCCGATGGGTTGAGAGTTTCAGCTGCAGGAATAAAGGTATAATACATGGCGGTCTTTGCGACCATCTTGTCCGTGACTGGGTCGCTGTTCTTTTCGAATTCATCCAAATTCAAAGTGAATGTCCCGGAATCGGCCTGCTCTAGTTGGTGTTGAAGATTGTCATGATTGATTCGAAGGTCCTGGACTCTGTCTATGGCCTCTTGTCTTTCGTCTTCATCGTTAAATGAACTTCAAACGGTTGAGTCTAAGCTGTCGTGCCAAACTTCAAATTATGCCCACCCAAGTGTAAATCGATCATCTTCTGTCCTGATCTTCTTTTCAACTTCTTTCAGTTTGCGACGTATAATTCGGTAAATTCGTCTCGAAGAGCTTGATGCTTCAATCTTTCGATCAAGATTGTATAGTTTAGCTTGAGCTTCAAGCACCCTTCGATCGCTTTCCTCGTCAACCTCTCGCTGCATCAGAGGTTCAACGATGAGCGCCACGGGTAAGCATACAAAATGTGACACACCTTCAAGGAGCATATGTCCATTTCCAACACAACTCTGCTCCTTTGTAGTTTCCACACTGTTTCTGAGTTGGCACTGCGTGCAAGGGTGGCCTGAGCGCATGTCTCGTCGATCAGATCTATAGCCGAGTCTGGTAGTCTTAAGTTGCGACCACCAGAATTAAATAATTCAGGCGTGAAACGACGAAGACGTAAGAAATGACTCACCTTTTATGTGCGAAGAACTGAGTGGCGATCGTGGTTGCTGCTACAAGGGCATCATCCAAGATGGCAATCTTGTGAAAACGCTGTAGGGGGGCCTTTAATCCGCGCAGTATTTCCACCGTTTCATCTGGAGCGGATTCGCAGACGTAAATCTTCGGCAGGTCAGCACGGGGAATAGTTCGATGCACAATCTACGTACAGGCGAAAATTGACGAGCCAATGCGCCATCCTTTTCTATATACGTTCGGAAATCTTCGATAGTTGAACACCCAACACAACGTAGTTTACCCTTCATTAAGAACGGCTTCATAATGGTGGCGGCGTCCCTACAGAAAGCGTCGAGTAATCAGCTTATAAAAATAAAGTGACTGTAAAATTTTATGATACTCACAAACCAGTCCCATCGCTGCGGTACCCTCCTATAGCGATCTGGCTCAGATTGTCTATGAAAATGATGGCCCTGATACCCCTTTCCTCATGCTGTGCAATCTCTGCAATAAAAGAGAGGCATAAGCACACGTTAAAGTGGGTAATGTAGTCGTACCATCCAGGATCATCTTGACTATCTTTGGTCAATGTGCGCCTTTAGTGACTAGAAACGAAAAGGTAAAATTGTCCCTAACCTGTTCATACGCTGACTTGCATGCTGTGCTTGCAAGTAATGACGCAAGGTCTAGATTAAACACCCGGGCAACGACAGACTCTGGGACTTGCATGGTGCGTCTGGCACTCCTCCGATCCAGGCCTTCAATGACGCCAGGCTGATCGATGTTATGATCCCCTGTTCCAAATTCCATAGTCGATCAACTGCCAAAACCAGCCGTTAGATAGCTGAACGCACCAGTACCAACTTTCAAGATTCCTTCGACAAGTCTATGTGCTAGGCCTTCAGCAATGGCAGTTTTTCCAATACCTGGATCGCCTAATTCCAGAATTCAGAACTAGATCAGCACCACTCACCGACTTTGAACAACTGGACATACCGAGAAGAACAGCGCTATTCTTCTTGCTGCAGCGGATGCAATCAGCGCACGAGATAAATTTCGCGAATTCTAACTCACCGTCTTGACAGAATAGCTATAAGGCGACGCAATTCGTTGCACTACAAGGACGATAGTCAGTGTAAAGAAACATCAATCTTATGAGCAACACACTCTGCCGATTAACGGGTCGATCACTTTTCCTCGCTCCTTCTTATCTTTGACAAGCTGCGTGAGATCGATTGCCCATCTGTGAATGGAATGAAAGCAAACAAAAAAAGGCCAGAACAAACGAACTTACTGGTTCAAGATGGGAAACAATTGAGTGTTGTGGTTGCGAATGGTCATGGGTCTAAGATGGCGAACAATATCAGGAAGCTTTTCGGTCCGTAGGCTCTGCCATTTCTTGAGAATGTCAAAGAGTTCTTCGTGCTCAAGGAGCGCCAGGAGAATGTGGTGCAGAGCGATAAACTCGCTACTCTAATGTACGAAGTTGTCAGTTCCGCGATTATCCACCCAAAGTCAAGGCCTAACATATTCATCGCATATCATTTTGGCCCGCTTTAAAATGGTTTCGGTGTCTATGGTGGCTCGACTCAGAATATTCTATTTGACGTCATTAACTACACAGAAAAACATGATATTTAGTGGTCCCGACTCACTTCTGGATCAGAAGAAGCTCTTTTGTCTTCTTTGTGTAAGTCTTTATCTTTCTTCAACTCTTGCCATAGCGCCTGGCCAATACATTGCTGTAGGAGACGCTCGCCATGTGGCTTGAATGTCACCTCGCGAAGGTGCAAGGCAATATTATCAGGGATCCCCGATGCCTGGGAAATGGCGGTCCAGAACAGAGGTAATTGAAGAGACCTGGGCAACTCAGGGTCGACAGCGTACAATCTTGGGTCCGAATCATCATAGAGTCCATTGAAAAGAAGCCCGAGAGCAAGATGGAGAGGCTTCACGAGTGTCGAACTGCGTTCGGGAAGACGGCCAACCTGAGTGTTCAGGTAGGTCCCACCAGCTAGCCATTCACAGTTGGTCCACAGATTATCCAATTCACTGTCGAATCTGAAACTGGTACTGGCAGCAGTTGGAGATTGTGATATTGATTCGTTGGAGCCATCGCGCAAAGTAGTGTCTGTCGTTGACATTTAGCAAGCACTAGGAAGCTGTGGTTTGTAATGGGTGCAGTGAAACACAACACTGGTTTGTTTCAGAAATTGATGCAAAATCGACATTCTCAGGCTAATGTTATGCAGGGCAGCAGCGGTCTGTGGCTGTTACCGTAGTGCGATATTAACTTCTCGAGCTAGGGCTCGGATATCAACCAATCGGCCCTTTGTGACTTGCGTGGGGCTAGCGAAGCTGCGAAATTAAGATTGAAAAATGTGATCGATCTACTAAGAACATGCCGTAACTTACCCGTTCCTGCGCGCAGTATGTATTACGGTACCAATTGACTCTGAGCAGCATGATCAGGATGAAGTTCTGCCAGCCTGAGTGGCCGGCAGAAGGAAGATCATATCATCATCATGATAATCGGGTAAGGAAGTTCCAAGTTCCAAACTGACCGCAACATGAGTTGCAACCAGGCCGGCGCCTAGTACGGTACAGCAAATAAGGTGTACCGGAGGCTGTGGACATGCCTTGAGCACTTCAGCTCCTGCCTCGTGCAACTTGAACTCTTTCCATATATGGATACACAGAACCCTGAGACCTGAGGCCCAAATTTGAAATTTGAATCCTTCAAGTTGACTCAGATCTTCGAACACAGCTGGAAGACCAGGGTACCGGGGTTGCTCAGACCGGTTAACCCAAGTATCTACTCGTGTATCATGTACGTAATACTAATATTGACCAATATTTCAAAATTCATTCATTGCGGCTTATAGGCTACATACACGTAGAAGTACTCCAGCATTGGGTCGACGTGCCGGCGCGCGCAGTCTAAAGCTGTACTCTGTTACAAGCAACAACTCGGGCTGTCTTCCTTTGTGTATAAAGTCACTGACGTGCGTGAGATTGACACCTCATTCAAATATTAGATGTCATCACGTTCCCAGCTAATAGCCTGTTTCCCCATCGTTCGATACGTCCCCATACCTGACGTTGGACACTATGACTTGACATCTTTCCCTAAACGGTTGGGCGAGTCACCTGTGCAGAATGTTTACCTCGAGGCTCACAATGCACAATGCAACATTTGTTTGGTGGATTTTGACCCTCCTCCGAGCAAAAGTTCACATACCCGGGCCGTTGCTGAACTCGAGTCTGGCCCTCTTATACAGCTTCCTTGTTCTCACGTGTTCCATGTAAGTCAGCCGGATTCCATGGAGAACAAATTCTGAAAGTTCGTTTCCTGCAGACAGACTGTATTGGCAATTGGCTTTTTGGAAATTCCACATGTCCTTCATGCCGCGCAAATGTCATATCTCCTGTGGAGAAATTAATGGGCAAACCATCAGAGTCACCCTTCCTGACCAACTACAACAGTCATTCACCTGACTCGCCCGTGTTGCTATCTCTGCTATCAGCCTCACGCCAAAGCTCTTTGCGCCATCTTCGCCCTTTGCGCCCAACTCGGGAAACGTTGCAACGTGGAAGCACCAACCCTAACGGTAAGGCAAAAACCTTAATTCCGGCCATCGTCTAAACTTCTTGACAGCACGTTCAAGTCTTCATAGACTCCTTTTGTAAAGAGGGGGAGGTGGTTATATGTATGTTAGAGTGGTTCTAGGCTCTGATATCGTTAAATCTTGTATGTCACTTTTGGATGTCCTGTGCTGTCAGTGTGAATGAGTGCTCTCGACCGCTGCTGACAGTCCCTTGAACAATGTCTCCAAGCAAAAACTACAACGCCACATTGCTAAACGCATATACGTATACAATCAAGACGACGATCTCGGTTCGCATCTCATCACCATAACTTCATTATGGCCCAGCGGGCAGTAAATTGAATATCAGGGGGAAAAAAATTCGCGATGTCGCGTGATCAAGTTGCAGAAGCCTTTCTTCAGCAGCACAAGGACCGCAATGTTTGATACATGATTTTCTGGCCCGTTCAAGTTTGCCTTGTTACATGTGCATTAAATACCTGAGTGTCTGCATGGCCATAATCATACACTAAACATTGGCATCTATGTGGCGTATCATACTTCGGGGATCAAATGGAAACCAAGACGTAATGCTGCTCGTCAATCTTTCACCTCATAATCCTCCTCGCAAACGAAGTACTGGACAGCCTGGGTCAACGAAGACAAAAAAATTCTTGGCAAAACCATTTACTCACCAAGATGCAACGTACTCTCCTTCGAGATATTGTAGTCCGCTAAAATCCTACTGGGCTCGAGTTGCTTCCCACCGAATAGGATGCGCTGTTCAGAAGGTGGAATATTCGTTCTCTCTTGGACCTTCTTCATCAGATTTTCTACTGTGTCCGTCGGCGAGATCATCAGGGTCATCGTCTTTCCATTTAGATTCTTGACAAATATCTGCACTTCCGGTTCATGTCCTCGTCTTAGCCTTTGAGGTTTCGTCTTTGCAGCAACCTTAAGGGTGGGCGGGATAGCTACAGTCATTGCAATTGATCATGAGGTCAACAGGACTAGAGACAGGAAGAGAAGCGTACCCAGCTGGATTACGTTCTCGTTTACAACACCATAATTCTCGAGGGTTTTGTCGTCTTGGAGCACTTTCCCAGCAAACAGCAGACGCTGATGTTCAGCATCCACTTTAATACTCTCTGAGATTTGATGTTTGAGGGACAAAACAGAGCTGTCAGGTAGCGCGAGGATATCCAATTTTTGGTCAGGTATCATTCGGATTGAGATCATGATCTGGCCTGGAGGCGTCATATTGATTACACCCTTTTCCATGTGATGAGGAGTAGCTCTGTCGTCCAATTCCTGAGGGGTGTACAACGGACATGGCTGTGGAAGCATTCCGCCCCTCAGGCGAAAGTCTGGAACATGAGTAATGATATTGTTAAACAATAATATTATTCGGATCTGATCCTGAGCGTACCAAAACTCAGCGTGCACCCGCTGGAGACATTTGCGCTCGCAAGCGTTGCACGATCAGCCAAATTGTGGCCAGCAAAGGTCAACCGCAGATCTGCAGTATTGAAATCCGACGAGCTTCATATCCATGGAACAATGAGACAGGGAGGGAGATTATCAACGAAGACTTGCCTGATGGTCCCCAGAACCCTGCTCTTGAGAGAATCGACTGTGTCCTGCGGGGACAACTCGACGGTGAAGGTGGTGCCAAAAGGGTTGTTCACGAAAAGCTGCATTAGATGAGAAAATCACAGGAAACCACTTCTGGTGCACAGCAGACCCGTTGAATGTAGACAAAATACCGAAAAGCGAGTTACCAAAAGTCCAATTGCGTGTTTGCCTTTCTAGGGGTCGCAAAGCACCACTGCGTGACAAAAATTCAAATGCAAGTTCCATAAAGTTCAAGACCTCATGGTACCCTCACGTCGAAGAATTCCAGGAAGGCTGATGCAGGAATGGAAGTTCAATGTTCAATATCCACTATTGCGTGCATGCCCTGAGCCCTAGGGTCTTATCGGACAAGATCGAAATCCTGATGGAGTCAATGGGCGTCATTGTAGCGCACACTTTCAGCATGGCCACAGCCCGTCGATGCCGGTGCTCGATCCGCCGAGAAGGGGCATGTCAAGTTTAAACTCACCCATTCTATCATGTCTGAGATTGGAATAGGCCGTGTGCCTACATAAGGATGTATCACTTGAAGAATGTTCGATATCTTTCCTTGGTTGTGATCATGTCGCAAAACGAAGATGATCGTGATATCTTCACGAAACAAGCCCGCGATATGCTGCAAAAATCTACTGATATCGCCGTCAAATTGCACCAGAATGAAGGTTAGTCAAGGTTCACCTTGGGGCGGTCTTCTTACCCGGCTCTTGATATCAGTCACACCAATGCACATGATGCTCGTTGCCCTGTGCGGAGTTTCTGTCGACATAGATCGCTTGGATCAATTCTCGCCGGTGCACCCTTCTCACCTATGGGCAGTCTTAAAAGAACTCGATATCGAGCCTGTGAGATATCCCGTTCGAATTGACAGAGCTTAACTTGAACTGATTCGGAGACCTGGACCAGCTTGATATTGCGAAAGGCATCAAAGCAACTCTACTGACATCTGAATTCCCACGATCCCGCCTGGGGGGTAATACTGCAACGTTGGAGGTGGCTACTATCAGATTTGCCCTTCCCACCTTTCTGCTTACTGGCATTTTGGCAGAATGTCTTTGGGCGTCGCCAAAGACGAGTTCCTCAACCCAGAGGCATTGACACGGTGCATTCTAATGTTTCTACGTCGAACTGTGAGCTCAGCGTTCTTTCAAAAACGCATGATGATTAACATCATGATAGCTGGCGCTGCAGGCATCCCGGGGCCTAGTCAAGCTCTGATCGGGGTTTTTCAGTGCGCCCAAGCAGTGATGAAGGAAATGGTCGGCATCAGACTATTAGGCTATGCAACCAGTTACTAATTATTCGCAATCCAACAGCAAGATTTATACGCTAATCCGTATCATCTGAGCATTGCAGTCGTGGCATCCCAAGAGATTGCAGCGATACTTGCCAGAGATCACGATATTTCGAAAGACGATGTGGTCAAATCATTGAAAGACTTAAAGGGCTCGAAGGTCACTACGAAGGATGACGATGGCTTTAAGTATCTTGCTCGGTAAGTTTAGTCCCTCCAGGAACCATTTGGCAAAATTTGATTTCTCCTCGCTGAAATAGGTACACGACTGATATGTTGGCATTGGCGCGCGCAGGAAAATTTGATGACACCATCGGCAGGGTACGTCCCTTTTCATATACCGCACTTCTGCTAGTGCTGTTTTAGTGGACGTGTAAGATTTACCTTAATTGTAGGACGAGGAGATTCGTCGTACCATCCAGATCCTGTGCCGTCGGTTAGCATTCATAATTGCTTATCTGTATCCATTTGTTGATTGTCTTGACCAGAACGAAGAATTCTGTTGTTCTGTTAGGTTTGAATTGTTTGCTCGATGTTCGCTGTTTCTAGTATTGAAAGAGCACCAGGTGAACCAGGAGTCGGAAAAACAACGGTCGCTGAAGGTCTCGCCCATAGAATGGCTACGAACCAAGTCCCACAAAATTTGAAGGGCACACTCTACAGCCTGGACTTGGGCGCGCTCTTTGCGGGAGCAGGAAAGGGTGAATATGAGGAGGTAAGATATACGTTGAATACTCTTTTATTTCCCCTAACTGATGGTCCTTATAATTGCATTAGCGTGTTAAAGGTGTCATAGATGGTATGCTTCGCTTTGAGATTTGTTTTATCTTTGTTTACAGTTGTTTCAAAGACGTGAAACGCAGTCAAGAAAGCCAGTCTCCAGCTATTTTATTTATCGACGAGCTCCACCTTATATCTGTTGGCAAGGGACAGGGCAACCAAGCTGGAATGTACGCCTTACCATCCTATTGTTGTTACACATTGGAGCTCATTTTCATGTATAGGGATGCCGCAAACCTACTAAAGCCTGAGCTCGCGCGTGGCCAATTCAGGTGTATAGGAGCCACCACGTTAGCGGAGTATCGGGAGCATATTGAGAAAGATGGTGCACTTACACGCCGGTTTGCTCAGGTTTGTATCGCCCTGTTGCGTAGAGATGGAATAATAACGTGCTTCATAGGTCATGGTCAACGAGCCAACAATAGATCAAGCCAAATCTATTCTACGTGGCTCTCGGGAGCCGTATGAGGCTCACCACCATGTTTGGATCATGGATCAAGCAATAGTTACTGCAGTCGAACTCGCCCACAGATATCTCACTGCAAGGAGGTATTTGTTCACTTTGCAGTATCGGAACCGCTGCCAATTTTTCCACCATAGATTGCCTGACTCAGCATTCGACCTCATGGACGAAGCTTGCGCTTCTGCAAGAGTGCAGCAAGATTTGAGACCAGAGATCATAGATGAGCTTGAATCAGGCATAATCCAGCAGGACTATTACATTAAGTCCCTCGAGGTGCATTGTCTCTTTTACTGTCCAACGGGTATCAGCCCTGATTGACGCCTAATCTTCTTTGCCATAGCGCGATAATCATCCTGATGATGAGAGCGCACTGAACCATGCCAAACAGGCCAAGGTTAAACTCACAACGAAGTTGAGATTTCTAGAACGTGAACAGGCTGCAGTAACAGCATGGTGGAAATTGATTGCGGGTTATCGAGGAAACATTCAAAAGAAGAGGTCCGAAATAGATACAGCAAAAAGGTTTGTTTTCTCCACCGATTCATCCGCGGGAAGGGTGCTCGACGCGACTCATTCAATTTGCTATAGCGAAGGTCGGATAGATGCGAAGAAGATTGCGCGGCTCGAAGATGAAA
The DNA here is from genome assembly GCF_016647625.1 of Suillus subalutaceus. NCBI lineage: Eukaryota > Fungi > Basidiomycota > Agaricomycetes > Boletales > Suillaceae > Suillus > Suillus subalutaceus. The sequence continues at coordinate 42,554 of NW_024540477.1, read as the reverse complement.
TGAAAAAATTACGAGATAACCTTGTTCGAAAAGAACATGAAGGTCCAGAAGTCCGAAAAAGTTCGGGAGTCCAAAGAGATTCCGAATTTATGGACCATGAATTTGTGTCCCTCTTGGCCAAAAATCGGCCCACTGTCTTATCTCCGGACATAATCACGCCAGAAAGCATAGCTGCTATTGTTGAGAAGGCAACAAAAATCCCAGTGCGACAGCTACTGGACACGGACAAAGAGCGTCTCTTACATCTTCAAAGCACCCTGGAGAAAAAGGTTTGCTAAATCTTATTCTGCATGTGGGGGTGAAAGGTCGACTTACGACTGCATGCATCCATACAGGTCATCGGGCAACCGGAAGCCATTGATGCCGTAGTGAACGCTATTCAGCTATCTCGCACTGGACTGGGTAATGCCAACCGACCAAATGCCTGCTTGCTCTTTACCGGACCGTCTGGTACTGGAAAGACATTACTGTCGAAGGCTGTGAGCTGACTATCCATCTGACAAACTCGAAACTCACTAATAATCCACAGCTTGCAGAGGAGTTGTTTGGACACTCTACGGCAATGATCCGCATTGATGGCAGCGAATATTCTCAAAGTCACTCCGTTTCGCGACTGGTAAATATACCTTTCTGGAGTGTCGAACGCATGCTGACATATGCAGATTGGCGCCCCTCCAGGATATGTGGGTTATGATCAAGGTGGACAACTCACAGAGTATGTTCGACGAACGCCGTATTGCATTGTCTTGTTAGACGAGTGAGGCTCGTTTCATGATTTGTTTGTACCGCTTTACATATGTCATCAGGATCGAGAAAGCTTGCGCGCAGTTCTTGACATTGTTTTTGCAAGTCATGGATGATGGACGCTTGACCGACGGACAGGGACGGCTAGTGGATTTTCGGTGAGTTATGGCTGATGTCCCACTATCTGATATCACTGCTTATTCAGATTCGCAGTAATACAGCGATTATCATGACATCTAACGTTGGTGCGAACATCTTGAGTAAGGAAAGTGGGAAGGTATCCGATCGCACCAGGGAAGCTGTCATGCAACGCTTTAAAGATACCGGATTTTCCCCCGAATTCCTCAACCGAGTTGATGAAGTGGTTATGTTTGTAAGCACGCACGCAACCACCACATTGCTGATCATAATCATGTATGACTATCACAGAGGACTATGTCGGCTGACATGATGGACAAAGTTTTGGAGAAGCATTTAGAAGACTTGCGACAGCGGGATGGCCTCAAGAAAATGACGCTAGACCTCGATCGTACTGCAAAGCAATGGCTCATTAATCAGGGCATTTCAAGCGAATACGGTGCCCGTCTGCTCACGAGAGTCATCCAAGCGGAATTGCTTAACCCACTTGCACGTGCCATCCTGCAGAAAAGTGTACGTAACGACGAAATTGTGCTGGTTCGTGTCAAGGACAACAGGTTGGATATTCGTTCCAGCCGGTGATCCTAGCTGGCGTAGTTTGCATATGTGCTTTTGCTGTATGTTTATCAACCCATGGAGCAGCGCCGTCCATATTCTAGATATCGCTATACTGCCATGGTCAAATTGTTAGAAACTGATGAGGTATAACGTAGTACTTGTTCATTGTGATCTGTGTCCACCAGAGTACCATGCAGCGACACCAAAATTGAATAAACACGATGTCATTGTCTCCGTATTACCTACCCGCTACTTTGAAATACTGCAGCCTCAACCGCTCGAACTTTAGTTTGTCAGGTCGATCATTGCGTGACGTTGTGTCACCGGTTTAGAGGGGTGGTGGTTGCCGGGAGGCATCACATCGAGGGCCTCGATCGAGTGAAGGCCACATACACGAGGGACTTTTCAATCAATCACAAGTTACACATGTCCACATCGCAGCTGATGCCGATGCAGAACTACTAAGGGCAAGCTTGGTAGATCCTACGGCGTCTTGCTTTCTAGAATCTGGATAATGAAAGTCAGCGCGCGGCTAGACCCATGATCTTAGTGGCCCACGTAGTAAGTACTGCATCACACGAGGCATCTTCTGATTGGGGGATAGAGGGTGACTCGAGGCAGCTGGGCAGAGGGGAGAACCCCTTTAATAAATTAAATGTAGCAATATACAATACATGCCGAAATGGTGTACAGCACGGGGGAAGCTGTGAGCCTGCGATTCGGAGGCGGATGTATAGTACATTAGCGATTCTCAAAATGACCTTGTCTCTGGCCCGTTGTTGCTCCTGCGGTCTAATATGCTACTCTTGACAGACCCGAATTTTCAAGAGCTACTTTCGATACCCGTTCTGTGTACAAATGTTGCAAATTCGCCAGAACAGTATCAGAAATATTGGGTTGTCGACATAATTCACTATAAAGAAAGGAACCTAGTGGGTAAGTATCTTAATCACCTGGCATATATGACGCACAACATGATCTTGAATTGACAGGACACGAATTCATGATTCTTAGTGTCTTCGATTGCGGCACTAACCGTTCGCTTATTCGCTTGCGTGCAGAACGTAGACCGTCTAGACGAAAGCCCGATGAGGAGAAACAGTCTGAGTCGCCTCCGTCGAGGCCAGATTACATGGTCTCTCCTAGCGACGATACTATCAGCAGACTTCGGAAGAATTTCAAGGCAGATGATCACGACCACCTAGCCAGTCTAAATCTCGGCTCGCCTGCCCTGAAAAAGCTCAGCTTTCCTGCAGCCTGCCAAATCTTCGAACAGGTTGAAGACCATTCGTGGTATTACGCCCTGTTTCGACGACAATGCTACTGGTTCTGTACCACATTTCTCAAGCGGGTGGAAACCAAGACTGGAATAGACAAGATAGCCGGTAGACATTCCAAACGTCAAGGCACGCCAGGATACGGATACATCCTTGCGGGTAGACTCAAAGTATTGAAGGAGGATAAGGCCGAGAGGGGTATTCAAAAGAGAAACCTCATACAAGAAGCCCAGGCAAAGAAGCGGGAGGAAGAAGCCCGAGCAGCGATGAAGACCAGTGATGGCAGATGCCATGCAAAGGCTGGAGCAAGAGAGGCTTGCGGTATTGGAAACAACACGCCAAGCGGTCCAACCGCTATTAATAACAACCCAAGCACGACAAGAAGCGGAGGTTCTAGCTTTGAGGTCGACGTTCTCGCGAATTGTTGCCCAGCCATGCCCTACTTAGTGTGTTATGTGCATATGCTACCCCAAGGATAGAAGCAACAGATTCAGATCAATTCGTACCGTGACGCCTGCGCTAGTCCATTAGTAATGAAGCTACTGATATTGTATACTGCGATCCGCATTACCTGATGGACTCTTGCAAGTCACGTCGGACAGGACATGAAGCCAGTAACTATTGGCCTTACAACCGCGAAGCATGCTGAGCATCATTAAGGTTTGCTTGGAGTTCCACGTCGGGATGCTTCCGATGCCTGGAAATCAGTTTTAGAACAAGCTCATACCAAAGCAGAGTGCAAAGGGGCCGCTTACACTATGCTACCGAAGCGCGGGAATTTCCCTGGCTTGGAGTTTACAGACATGATGGACTCGTTGAGCATAGGAAATCGCTTCTAAAATGACCTTGGAGGAGGATCTACGACTGGAGTAGAAGATGAAGCAGCAGACATTTAAAGATAGGAGTGGTCTTGAAGCGGTAAAGATGGGGAAGGTGAGGCAGTTGCATCTCGCGAGCCTACGGTTTCTGGAAGAGGTTCGATTCCGTCTGGAAGATCGACAGGAGACGTCAGAACAGACGTAGAAGACGAAGTTGAAGGATCTCATGATGAGAATGACCCTGAGATGGCAAAGATGTAGAAGGTGAGACAGCTGCATCTCGCGAGTCAATGATTTCGAGAGGGAACTCAGTTCCCTCGTCTGGCATTGACGTGGAAGACACTAGCTCCGATGACGGAGGACTGGAGCCACCCCGACACCTTGACGACAACCTGCATTAGATATGCTGATGTTAAGACAAGACTCGAATTCATTACCTGGTCGAGGTTGCTTGTGATATGGGACACCGGAGTAACAAACGAGGGCGACAAGGTATTCGTCATGGTGATGATCGCCTGCGAGATATCCCACAGAAAGATTGTACCACCTGTGGCGACAAGCTGGCCATCCGGCGAGCAGGCTACTGTGCTTACCCCAGAGGCATGCTGGAGCATATGACCAAAAGGTTTGCGGGTAGAGGTGCTCCACAGCCTCGCTGTGTGATCCACGGATGCACTGGCTATCAGTTCACCATCAGGTGGGATGACCAACAAGTTAATCTTGTTGGAATGGGCAGGCAGTGGGGATCCGAGCTGAGCACCAGTAGGCGCACTCCAGAAGTAAATCTGGCCATCATTACAGGCAGAAATGAGACGGCGACTGTCTGGAGACCAGACTAATGAGCGCACTGCTTCGCCATGAGAAAGTGGCTGGGTTTACTGCTTGCCAGTCGCTGCGTTCCAGATGCGAACCGTCTGATCGTCTGACCCACTTGCAATCTTGGTTCTATTTGGAGAATAGGCTACTGTCAGTACACCGTCTTGGTGATCATCGATGTTGAACACGAGTTTTCCTGTCTCTGCATTCCAGATCTTGAGTGTGCTGTCGGACAATGCGGAGGCGAGTGTTCTCACATCAGGAAAGAACCGTCCGCAAATGACCCTCATTGTGTGTTTGAATAGATGTCTGATCTTCTTCTTCGTCTGTGCATCCCATATAATGATCTTGCCGTTCTCCGCCCCGCTCACAATTCTTCTTCCGTCTATCGATACATCCAGTCCGAAAGTCCTACTTTTGTGTCCTGTCAATGCTCCAACTTGTTTCCCTGCTACTACATCCCAAATCCGAACAGTCCCGTTGTTGGACGTGCCCATGACTTTGATTTTTTCGAGAATACCACTTCTTGCACCCAGTGAGTGTGGCCTTTGAGCGATCGGATTGGTGATAGGAATGACTCCATGTAATCGTTGGAAGAGTGGAAGAGGATCTGAGGATAGATCAGTCGAGGGAGAGTAGATCAGCAATAGGCAAACATAATCTTTATAGAAAGGCCAGGGACCGGTAGGGATCACACCCGAAGGAGCCGAAAGAGCGCTTATTGCAAATGCTAAGAACCTCGTGCACATGGAGACTCCTGCGTATCGCCAGTATCGGACTACACGAATATCGACTGAACTGCACGAAATAACATTCCTTCTGGATGCCCTGCTACAGTGTATTGCATCGAACCCTCTCGAGAGTGATGATGATCTCAGATGGGCATAGTACGCGACATGCACCAAAGGAAGCGTTGACAAAGGTGTTCAAACGGATGAAAGATCGACACAACAAGAACAAGAACAAGAACAACACATTGATTCTTGCAGTATCAATGATTACCCATACCTTGCAAGCCCCATGCATATCCGAAGCCAGTTTCCTGACACTAGCAGCACATTAGGCAAAGGGTTGGGTTCTTGGCCGTATCGTCTTCATCGTCCCTTGTGTCGCTCATGCCGGCGGCAACGTGGAGAAAGAGGGATGGGGATAGGCTAGCTATATCAAAAAGTATAAGTAACGAGCGATGACTCGTTAAGTAGAAGATCTGAGGATGACTCGGATGATTCTGATCGAGCTCCTGCCTTCACGAGCTGGCTTAGGGCCGGCTATGTCGCGTTGATGATGTAATCCGAGACCAGAACAATATTTTAATTTATTATTACTCGTCGCGGTCGAACAAATCGATTCAAGAGAATTATCCACCATCTACCTTCCACCCTTTACCATATTATTTAGCAGCCGACGATGTCTTTGAGTCCATCCTCGTCATCACCCATACCATTTGCAATGTCTTCGGCTCCAGCAAGTACAGCTGCCTCATCACCTCCTCCAAGTGAAGAAGGAAGATTATACAAGGGCACGCGCGAGGTGAGTCGAACTCAGAACCCAGTGCACTGTTTTCTGTGCTGACAGGTTTCTGCGATAGTCCTCAGAGATGCTAGAATCAATAGAAGACGAGGTATAAGTGCCCCATCACTCATTCGAACGCGTCCTGACACATCTAACTTAGGAATTTCGGGAACGCTTTTCTCGCCTCGAACGCCTCCTCGAAAAGTCTTTCACATACTCCAAACTTCTAGGAGCGCAGATGGACAAGGAGAAGCGTGCATGTGCACTCCGAGCCGCCATGCAAGCTGCCGCACCCTCAAAACCAGAGGCTTCAAGGAGGCGCCTTCCGAAGCGTGGCAAGAAACGCTCACGCGTAGAGGAGGTATCAGATGAGGAGGGGGCGCCTCCTGTGAAACCACAGAGTCAGGAAGCTCCTGTAGTTGAAGGGGAGAACGGGCAGCGCCCTAAGTTCCCGCAGCCTGCATTAGTCACAGGGGCGAAGCTAAAGGACTATCAATTAGAAGGAGTGGAGTGGATGGTTAGTTTGGATAAGAATGGCATTTCTGGTATCCTTGGTAAGCCCTCGACCTCTAATCGTTGCGTTCGATTTTCTCAAGTACATGTGTAGCGGACGAGATGGGTCTAGGCAAGGTAATATAATTATTTTTTTCTTTTGGATCATACTTAACAGATATCTTCAGACCCTGCAAACGATTGCATTCAATGCACACTTACGTGGCCTCGGTCACTACCAACCTTTCCTCATCGTTTGTCCCTTGAGCGTTCTTCATAATTGGATAGAGGAATTCCAGAAATTTGCGCCTACCGTAAGTCTACTACCAGACCATTTCTTCTTTCTAGTATCGACCGTCTTTAGATACCCGTCTGCATGTATCACGGTACGCCAGCTGAGCGTGCTGACCTTCGCCGGACTACCATGCGAGCACCGGACGCTGGAGAAGCGGTTGATGAAGAAGTCACGATCAAGACGCAACGCAATCGAAAGGGAAAGGGCAAGAAAGCTCCCGCGCCGAAGCGTAAAACAAAAAGCAGACCTACCAAGAGACGCAAGACGGACGTCGACGACGAGGATAGCGTACAGGCAGATGAAGACGATGAAGATACCTCGGATGTTGAAGACACTTATATACCCACTACTAGCGATACCCTGCCTCCACAGACCCGTGCTTCTTTTCCGGTCGTTGTCACCACATATGAAATGATTCTCAAAGACTGCGTGCACCTTTCCACTTATAATTGGGGCTATATCGTCGTAGATGAGGGGCACAGATTGAAAAATCTTGACTGCAAGCTCATGCAGGAGATCAAGAAATACCCGAGCGCGGGTCGGATGATTCTGACCGGAACACCATTGCATGTAAGTTTTGTTCAATACGCCAACATCGCTCTTGCTCACATTCTGTAGAATAATCTGGCAGAGTTGTGGTCGTTGTTAAACTTTATACTGCCTGATATTTTTGATGATCTGGACACGTTCCAGGAATGGTTCGTGCTCATTTTTCCTGCAATATCGACCTTTAGGCTGATAGCAAATTCAGGTTCAACCTGGGAACCATGCAGTCTCGCCTCTCTGAAGGCCAATCATCTCAGTTGATTGGCACTCTTCATGGCATCTTGAAACCTTTCCTCCTTCGACGACTTAAGGCGGATGTCGAAGGTCTCCTCCCACCCAAGAAGGAATATGTTCTGTACGCACCCCTTAGCGTGGGTCAACGCGATTTGTACGATAATATCTTGGACGGGTCGTTACGGAACTTCCTTCTTGGCATCTCCAAAGAAGCAGCAGTCGAGAAGGTCGCCGAGATCGATATGGATGCGCCGATGAAGCTCCGGAAGCAGAAAAAGACGCGATACGACGTTGATGGCAGTGATGACGAGTACTTTGAGATGCTCGAGGATGGTGGAGGGGCCAAGGTTAAGGAGCCAAAAGAAGATGTCTCTGAGCTGGCAAAACAGCATCAGCAACTTGCGACTCGTTGGTGTTTTTTGTGTTTTGTTGGCTTTTATTTGACTGACTGTCGAATCTAGGGAAGCAGATCAACAACATGAAGCTTCAGAACGTTGTCATGCAGCTACGCAAAGTCTGCTCCCATCCGTTTTTGTTCCACTGGCCTGTCGTCCCAGGTACTCAGGAGCTTGTGCTCGACGAACAGTTGGTAAACGCGAGCGGAAAGATGATGGTCCTCGATCGTCTACTAGACGAACTGTTCCGCAGGAAACACAAAGTTTTACTGTTCAGTCAATTTACCACCATGTTAGACATCCTTGAGGTCCGTCCGTCTTTTTTTTGTCTGTGTCGTTGTGCTCAATTACTTGCTGCAGGACTGGGCTACCGAGCTGAAAGGCTGGTCAATATGTCGTATCGACGGCTCAACAGCACCTATGGACCGCCGCGAGCAGATGAACAAATTTCAGCAAGGAGGCGACTCTCGCGACGCTCCGAAATTGTTCCTCCTCAGCACTCGCGCAGGTGGCCTAGGCATCAATCTAACAGCAGCTGATACGGTGATCTTTTATGATCAAGACTGGAACCCGCAGATGGATATCCAAGCTCAGGATCGAGCGCATCGTATCGGTCAGACGAAACCCGTTTTAGTGTTCCGACTCGTCACAGCGCATACTATTGAGACGAGGATCATGCATCGCGCGACTGAAAAGAGGAAGCTTGAGGCGCTTGTTATAGCCAAGGGTAGGTCCTACTCCAACTCCCATCTTTCTGTCACTCACATGCCATCGCAGGCAAATTCAAGCTCCCCGGACAAGGAGCACCTAAATCAAACCCGCAATCCATGACAGAACTTGCAGCTGATCTCTTAAAGCTAGAAGGCGAGCAGATTGACGTTGTGACAAATACGTCTGTGGAGGGTAAGAAGCGGGTGTTGTCAGACGAAGACCTCAATATGTTGCTTGATCGGAGTGAAGCTGTGTTTACGGACAGGAAGAAGGGATGGAAGAGCGAGGAGAGTGGGGCTGGGAAGCGTGCGGCGTTTGCTGTGTATGACGCGCCTGTGCATGAGGGGAATGACTTGGTGGCGAAGATTATGGGAGAGGATGTTGCTGAGTGTTGATTGTTTAGCTGGGGTTGTGGTGCATCGTGCATCGTGCATATGGATTACTACAGTCGATCATTGCGCTATAAATGTTGTACATGGACGCTTAACTCGTCGTAAATAATCCAATGAATGCTATTAGCATGTAATATGATATCATGGAGAAGGAGCTTATATGAGTGAAACTGTTTCCTCGATGGATTGACCAGCACTGCATAAATGACGAAACGTTGTGAAGGTACGCCACTCATATATTCTTTGGAGGATTATCTTTGAGTTATGCAAACCTCGTGACATCCATCTTCTTCCTGTTTCAGCGACAACACGAGCATCTTGCCATGGCGGCGAACGATGTTCTTGTGATTATGAGACAAGCAAGTGACGAGCGAACGGTAGTGGCCGTAAAAATAGATCTCAGTCTATTGATGCACCCCTGAACGGAGATCTCGATGAGATTGATGTGTAACAAAACTCGTTTGATCCGAACGTGCAAACCTTAGACCGCGTGCTTACGGCTATCCATAGATGAAGCAGGATGCTCAACGGGTCTCAGATGTTACGACGACGACGACGGCAATTTCGTGTATTTTTATGGACCAAGTAGCAAAATTATATCCTATGCCCCATGCCAATGTCACAAGTGCTGTAGCGTAGTATCATCAATATGTCCAGACTCTACAATCGGTGGCGTTGACTTCTGGTCATCAGCATAAATAAGTTTAGCTCGTTAGTAAAGCAACAGAGTTCTTAAAGGGCCATAATTAGAGTCGTGTCTCATGCAGATTGTAATAAAATCACGTCTGCAGATGCTGCCGAAACATCATCGATGCATCGGCGCCTCGACAACCACTGTAACCTTGAACTGCGCAATCTCATCAAGCTGGGCAGACTTTAGGTATTGGAAACAGTTCTGCTGAGGACAGCTGCGACTGATTTTGTGTTGAATCTAGCGAGCTCGAGTTGTAGTTTCCTCAGGACCAATGCTCGAGCCATCAATTGTTGCATGCGATATCGTTACTCGCAATCGTGTTTAGGACAACGAATAAGATCAATCGTAGTTAGTCTCCCCTAGATAGACCGTGACAGTCGTTCCTTCTTGAATAGCAGTAGAATCGAAATTTTCAAGCCCGTGCGCCACAAGTCCAATTAAAGCTAATCAAAGTCCAATTGCAGCCGTGTCATTTCAAACGAAATAAAGTTGCACGCTGGGTAGTAGCACCCACCATTGACCAAGTCTAAGCGCCTGCAGCGGGATTTGCAGTCAGCTACTATGATTGCACCAAAGCTCGATACAAGCCAGACCACAGCGGTGGGCAGCCTGCCCACCATAAAGGCAGATATGAAGGATTCGGAAACACTTACTTTGATCCTCCTGCCCTCTGAGCTACTAATAGAAATTCTTCGTCATGTAGATGGTCAATCTATCTCGCGGTGTTCCTCTGTACGTATGCCATACTGCTCTTTTCTTGTGGCCTTAAACTTGACTAATTTCTAGGTCTGCCGCAAATTGAACAGGGTGATTGACTCCTCTACAGAGCTCCAGTATCATATCGAGCTTGCTCTCGACTGCATGCTCGATGGCCCTCGGAGCACCGTCACCGTTGCAGAGCGTCTGGAACAACTTCGGACCCTTCGTCGTGCGTGGACCTTGTTTGAGTGGAAGAAAGAGGTTCAGGTTCCCATGCATGGTTTTCTGCCACGCATACGAGCTTGTAGGAGGGGTATTTGCGAAGACATCCTCTCCAGCAGGCATTCACAATCAATCCGGTCCACGGAAATTCATTTCCTCCTGGTTGCCATCCTCGTCGGATCCTGGACACACGCTGGTTCGGAAAGACATAGGAATCTCAACGAGAGACTTCGCTATCGACCCATCGCAAGATCTTATCGCTCTTGTGCAATGTGATGACGACTTGTATGTCTTCATCATTTTTTTGCTCTCTGTCGCACAGATAACCAATTGTTGGATGCAGCGTGAATAATTCTAGTTATACGGACGTGCACATACGCACAATCTCCTCCAACGTCAAGCACCCCGAAGCATCATCTCCTGTTATTCGCACCCTCACCCAATCCACGATGACCAGTGCATTCATACAAATCGTGGACGATGTGATTGGGATGATGTTTTGGATGGAATTTGAAAATCCTCGCATCACAATCTGGAACTGGAAGACGGGACAAATACTTGTCGTAAGCCCCTATATATGAACGCCTAGTAGCTCATAGCCAACAGTGGCTTTACAGGATCGCGACGGCGACGACTTGCCCAGTCATATCAGCGACTTTTCCTTCATCTCGAACCGTGCGTACATGATCACGATCCGGACAGACGGGGGCTCGATCCAAGTTTTTACATTTGGGGAAAAGCAACACGAGATCGTCCATGTCGCGAGCCTATCACTGCCTCCCATGAAGTCTACCCATTTGGTACACTGCACGATTCATACCGGTCCTTTTGTTGCAAGGTGTCTTCCGAACACGCCATTCTGGACCAATCAGGAGGAGCGGATGTATGTTCTATCCGTGCAATATGTCCAGGTGGACATGAATGTCCCTAGCGCCAGGCCGAGATTTTTTCTCTTCTTTAAGAATAACACTCCCCTCAGATACATACGGAAATACCGTGAACAAGGAGAAACAAACCCCTTGGAGGTGCCTTGGGAGGAGTGGGGCCCGCGCGAGAGCCGCATGCTCCATCATCAAGTTCCATATCAGTGGCTAAGGTAAGAAGGAGCTGAAAAAACCCTGCCGCGACCACACGCTGATCAACCTTGAGTAGATACGTCCATGGTTATCGAGTAGTCTTTCCGCTACAATCCGGCAACATGCAAGTGTTAGACTTCAATGTACGCAAAACCAAGCGGCATGTCTTCCCTCAGCAGCCGGACTCCAAAGCGAGTATAGAGGTCATTGATTATCCCTCGATCATCTTGTCGGACGGCATTTTCTCGGGACCTGTTGAGACAAGCTTACCCTATCGCGTTTGTCGAAGGGATGAGCTTAAAGGTTTTTCGGGCGTGATGATCGATGAACAAAGGTTGATTGGTTTGAAGGTAAGCTATCGTTGTGCTGCAGAATACGTGATCCCATGCTGATTGTCTTATTTTTCAGAGCCCCTCGTTCGCTGATGGCGATATTAAGGACCTATATGTTTTCGTGTTTTGACTGCTGTCGAGCGTTATACGCTGTGTTGTTTTGGTGCTGTTCACGAGATATTAGTGTTATTCATAAATATCAATTCATTAAACACGTAAAAGACTGTATGGGATGGGATGATCGCTCAATAGATGAAATTTCATGAATCTCTTACGGGAATGGGGCGCCGTTCACGTCTGCACAAAGGAAGGCTGATTGACCGAGGGTCGACTACAGACGGATAAAGAAGCGACTCGCCGCTTTGACATTTACTGTGAGCGCTAAGGAAGATGGGTAATGAATATTGAATATTCATCCGCCGATGCGCATTCGGAGGACTACATAGTTTTAATGTATTACATGATTTATTTACATCTGGACGAGTTACTACGATCAACGAAATGTACTTGATGGTCATTAATGAGAGGAAATCCGTGTTACCTAATCGTAAGCTTCGAATTTCGTGACCACTTACTAGAGGTCTGGACTCTGCCGGGAGACCTCCCCTTTCTCCATCCAACCTTTTAGCACATGGTTCAAACTGAAGAAAAATTCGAACTTTCCCTCCTATCTCAGACGTTGTTGATAAAACCCATGCCGGAGATGAAGATATCTCTGCTAGACCACTCGAAGAGATCGAGTCTCTTTGCATGCAATGTGGGGAGCAGGTAGGTTTGCAAACATCCTGATTATTGGTGGAATACTCACGTCCATCAGGGAGTTACACGCATGATGCTTACATCCATTTCGTTCTTCCGGGAAGTCATGGCTGCGTAATGAGTTTCCGCTGCGAACATTGCGGCCACTCAAACAATGATATCCAGTGATTCCAGTCGGCGGGGAAGATCAGATGTGCGCACTTGTTTCATCTCCTTGCTTCTACCTCCTACCATTGTATCTCTGAGACAACTGAAGGCACTATGTACACAGTAAAAGTCATCAATTGCGGCCGGACCTTGACCGCCAGCTCATCCGCTCCGAAGTATGTAGTATCAACATCCCCGAGTTTCAGCTGGTTCTTCCGCCTTCCCGTGGGCAACCTAAAACTGTCGAGGGTCTCCTACGGGACATCGTCGCGGATCTCAGTGTACAGCAGCCGCTCAGACGCATTCAGGACGAGAACGCCTACGCTAAAATTGCCGATGATGAAGACGAAGACCAAGGCAAGGTCAAATTTGAGAAGAGAGAACCTTCGAACGAGGATCCAGTCAGACTTGCAATCACCATCACTCTAGACAATCCATCTGGAAATTCGTTCCTCGAGTTCGTGGGCAGCATGTCCGATCTGGAGTGGAACATACACGAGCGGTCGCTTGAGCAGAACCGGCACCTTGGATTGGCACCTCCTGCGGACGACGTGGAACAAAATGCAGCAGACGAGGTGGAACAGGAACCAGGGGGTCTGAACGAGGAAGTGTCCGAATTCCCTGGGATCTGCTCGCGTTGTGGACGACCACTTATCACGCGCATGAAAAAAGTTTCTATACCCTATTTCAAGGCGTGTATCGAAGGCATACTGAACCTGCATCCTTGGCAACCCCACCAGGGCACTCTTATAATGTCAACTAACTGTGACGACTGCGGATATCGGGATAATGTGATCAAGTCAGGGGCTGCAATTTCTGAGCATGGCAAGAAGATTACGTTGAAGGTTGAAGATAGAGACGACCTTGGCCGCGACATACTTAAAGTAAGTGCATACTTTTTTCTTTGACTAAATAGTGTCCTGTAGAGCGACGAGTGGTCTCAGCGTACCAGAGATAGACCTCGTTCTTCACCCCGGCACACTAGGGGGACGTTGACTCTCACGACTTTAGAAGGCATTTTAGATCAAGTATACGACCAAGCCCTATGGACACTACCTAAGTACTATCTTGCACTGTAATTCCTTTGAGTAACGGTAGTCTGTTGATCAACCAATATGCGAACTGATACCTATCCAATTGTTGGTCGCATATGTCCAGGAAGAAACCCGATGGCGAGCAGAGTTTGAATAGTAATATAGGCGTCACTGCATTTAGGGTCTGAGATTGTGACATACAGATCGAGGGATTTGAGCACATACCACATACTCGGTGGAGTAGCAGCACCGTAGCATCGAAGGTCTTCGTATCAAAATCGTCGACCACGTGCAAAGAAGAGGGAGGAGAAGTTGATTCGCTAAGTACTGGTAACACATTCCTGGTAGATTTCACCATGCCTACATTATCGTAGTGGCGCTGGGAAGCGCCAGTCCCCGATTCCAAGAAATAATAATGGATTGGCTGCGCAGCAAACAGTCTGGGCGGATCGGCCCAGCTTTATCCAAGTTTAGCGATTTCCCCAAACGTACTTTGAGTCCCATGTTTCAAAACTTTAAAATAAAGGTTTTGTTGTAAATTCAGCCGCGTTCAAGACTATGATATGGTGGAGCACGAGTGCCATAAAATCGATATGGGTCAGGATTTGTCAACTATTTGCAGTGATGGATCATGCGAGCAGTCTGTCAGGCGTCATCCTGCGCCGGACGCCTGAGAAGCATACGAGCCGAAAGAGCCCACTTTCATCTTGGTGTGCTAACCCAACTTGCTGGGGCTTACTCTGCAGGAAAAGAGATCTACAGAGAGTAAGTTCGTGGATGGGGTGAGCGTGGTGGGGCGGAATTCTAGAACATGTTGCATCGGGCGGGAGTTTTCTTCATTGATCATGAGAGTCTACAAACAACTTGCGTAGCGTCGGCTCTGCGACATCATGATTCAAAACAAAAAGGTAGTACTCATCACGCCAAGCCACCCACGACCGGTGATTTCGTAGTCCAGTTCTCGCTCCATGAATGACATGTCTATCGACGTCACTCTCGTACGTACTCTTCCTTTCATACACAATCACTCTTCGTTACATGCGTTAGACACGTTCTCCTTTGATTCTCCGTCTCAATCAGCGTATTAATACCTCTCCCCGTCGAATATCGTTCTTGAGTCTTTGACTCCATACAAAGTCCCGTTCCCGTTCCTAGTCCGAGCCGACAACGAATACCATACGATTAAACGTCACACCGTAGTAGTGGCCGTACGGTCTGCAGACGACATGTCGGACATGCACACGAGGACCTCAGAGCCGTACGCGTGCCGGTCGATATGCCAGAGATGGAGATGCATGCGCGTGGCGAGGATCGCAAGGATAAAGGCTTGCAAACTGCATGTGTATAGGTGTGTTATCAGTAGAAATTCGCAACAGAAGTTGAAGACGCATACTCTTCGAGGAGGGAGTAATATGAGGGCTGGATGTGCGGAACATCAGTGACTCGATCCCACTGATGAGTATAGCGACATTTACTTACAGTAGAAAACATTACTGGTGCAAGGACATTCACAGCCGAGAGAACTTTCGAGACAATAATCATCACCGATGAGGACAGAAATATATGGAAGTGCCGACTCACACAGACCACATGCATAGTAGAATATGTTATGCTTCACCAGAACGGCGTGCATGCCACCGTTGGACGTTCGCCAGGTCTGGAAGGCACGTATGACTGTTAGGGTGACCAGTCCTGGGGAGAGCGTCAGTCATTGCGTCCCTGTAATGTATGCTCCAAGTTCCCGGCGACATACCAAGTTGAAAGACAAACAAGAGAAGAAACGGCATGAAGAATTGGACACTGGTTGAGCTCCGGTAGCAGCCTGTGATGCCTGGGACCACGCTAGTCGTAACTGTGAGGTGGAGTTAATACGTGCGAATAGTAGCGGGGGAAGGTGAGAGCACAAACCATGAGAGGTAGCGATAGCGCTAAGACAAATGCTGGTGAACGTTACGATGATAGCCTGGGTGATCTATCAACCATGGGATCGGGGTGTGTTGAGGGCATGGGACTCACAAAAAGGGTGGACAGCATGGCTACAAGTACAATCCTACTGCTGTTCCAAAGCGCATATGTCCTGAGCACAAAAAAGCCTGGAGGAATCGGATCAGAAGCACGTGTATGCCACGGAGGAAGGAGAGATACATTCAGAGCAAGTGAGTGATATTATTCCGAAACCTGTAGGAAGAAAGAGCAGCACTCGACAGATGTGCATGTAGCATGTACCGTGAACGTACTTGAGTAAATATTGACCAGTATCTTGCATTTCTGGCGATGACATGCAGTCAGCGTCATTCATCAACGGGTAAAAAATACCACTACACATTCACATACTTTAGGATTCTCGATCGGGGAGAAATTCACTGAAACATAACATGTCAATTCAATACAGGGGGTGTGTACAGGGATTGAACGCACGATATACGTCCGTGATGATGAATAAAAAGGGGATATATCGCGCAACGATATAAAGGACTTTTACCTTGGTCCAGCGCGATTGACGCAGGAACTTCAACTTTGAACAGCATGCTATCAATATTTGAACCGAAGAGTATTGCAGGACAAGTGCATCACCTCTTCGTGAAGTGAGCAAACATAATCATAAATCTGGATAAGCGAGTTTAACGGTGGACGGGATAGATCGGAACAAGAGGCTTACCCAGAATGTCGCCATTGACGCTGAGCGGCTGTCAGGTTAAAACACGAAACAAGTAGTTTAAACAGCACGCACTGCATATGTACTAGTGGCCCATGGTGTCTGTTATTGCCTTGCCATCATGTTAAGAAGCGACGCACCGCTAAGTACTGCAGATTCCTGGCCGCTTCAATCTCGTCAGCTGAATATTCCATCTGCATTCGTTGGGGGGTAAAAGAAAAAGGGCTTCACGCGCTCATTACTATATACGCCTTCTTAAGTAGCTCTTCTGAATAAGCTTTGAACCTATCAAGATGGGCGTTCAAACCTTAATTTAAGAACACCATTCAGCTTACGATCTCGATCGGGGCATGCCGCATTTCATTAGCTGATTTAAAATTGACGTGATCACAGGCTGCGGGCTCAACTTGATAGGTTGGTACTAGGAGCGTTCAGTAGTTTCACTGAGGGGATAACCATAAGTACTCTGGGACGCAAACACACCTAGTACTACTATATGTCCAGGACCAATTAGGTTTGAACAACACAGTCCAACCTCGCGTGTACTCGTAAGTTGTGTCCTTCTGTTACGGTCTGATTAGGGGAGACTATGATCTGCCCACGAAAGGTTTCTACTCAACGGGTGTTTTGGGGGTTTCGTGTCTACAAAGAAGGTTCGACCTCCTTTGATCAACCCTAACCATTTCAGACGCACGGTTCTTCGGAGATGAGGTCACTTTAATACGCGGTATGTAAGGGCTAGACTAGTACTGAAGGGCTAACACGTTCTAGTCCACATCAAGCAGATTAATTTCGATCGATAAAGAAATCTGTAAAGGTGAAGATGTGATAATGGAAAATGGTCAGTATGCCAGCGAGGCGGACCGTAGCCTTCATTTCACTGATGGGCCTTGACGATCTGGTGAATTCCGGGTGGGTAACATGAATGCTGATAAAATACAGGAATTCCAAGGAATCTAGTAACGCGTAGGGCGATTGAGCGTATTTGAGGGATCTATTCACATTTCGCTGCAGGTGTGTTACAATTCGAACGATCGAGTGCCAAGGTATCTCGCTAAAAATTGCTTTTAGTCATTTCGTAGCATTGATGCACCTGTGTAGATAAATGATGGTGTCGAAGGCGACTCTTTCTCTACGAGACTGTACACATTCTATGAGGAAATGGTCTTGCGCTTGCGGTGGAGGTGTTTATTGATCAAAGGACAACGAGAACCCTGCAGGAAGCCAGGCATGAATGGATTTTTATTTTTATTTTTTTTAAAAAAGGCACGGTCAGAAATGAGGGCTGTTAAAACAGAATAAAACCAATCTAACAAATTCACTGTTGCTTTAGCATGCCTTCTTTTTGGCAAATGCACAGCGTGTCCGACCTGGACGTATTTGGAGATCCAGTGACGTCGTCAGATTATCTTAGTTCACACAGCCCTCTGCAGGGTATGCTTTACCTAGCACCCAGAAAGCTATCGTTGCTCTCCGAATTTAAGGGCTCGCAGCTTGTAGCACATTGATCGTGAATATCTACAAACCGGTTACTTGTAACGTCAGATCAGCAATATCAAGATTGAATTGTACACACCGAGTAGAGCCACTAGTTGCGATCGAAAGGTCCCCACACGAAATGCGCTTGAATTCGCACTTGATTCGGGATACTACATATTCGTGTCGGAGCGACAACACACCACCCCCTCGACACACCGGTCCGACTGGATGCTTATGTTAGTCAACTTGCTGATCCTTATTTCAATTATCGTACCGATACTGATAATGACAGATGGATCCGTGTTTGAGACATGGCTGGCCGCTGCAAGATCGTGTTACGTTGCAAGGGACATGACTTTACTATTACAAGCACGTTATGTGCGCAAAATATCATTGTGTCTTCTTGTGGCCATCATTATCACGCCCTGGTGCGTCCGAAGTTTTGGTCGTGACGTAGAACGATGAGAGTAAATGAAACGCGGCAATTGTAAATGAGAAAGCATACTCCCACCACGCTCAGGGTAAGGTAAGAGCGTGGCGACCTTGTTTTCTCCGAGGTCCCGGGGCAGGGTGCTGCCCCTAGGGATGAGCTACGACATGTTCAGGGTTAAAGTTTCTGTCAAACCCATCTTGCCTTCTGTGACAGCATAGGTAGAAGAGGAGCCAATGGAGAGAGATTGTGGTAATAATGCCAACGACGCCACCTGCTGAGTTATTTACGGGAGTGAGGGGGGGGACAGGGATTATGTTGATCCGTTTGGAATTGATGAGCTGGCTAGGGTATGAGTCTGACCCGGGTCGACCCATGTCATACCGACGTTCCCGAATGCTTCGCCGACTATCTGGAGCTAAAGTCGGAGTTCGAAAGAAAAAACTCAGTAAAGGACGCTATTGAAGCTTGGAGGAAGAGCAGTCAGCGGTATCAGTGCTACCAAAGGCACTCCCCTCCATCCGAGTCACCATGACATGTGCAAGAGCTCGAGCAGCATCAATTTCATGATAATTGCAAATGCTGATTGTAAGGAGAGCATTGCTCGGTACGTCTTCCCTTCTCCACCACCCACTTGTCTTACTATTCATTTTCAAAACCTTTCTCATCAAGATGAGCACACTTTCCACCAATTCGTAACATTCACTTGCTTCTTCGTTGGCTAGCTTATCGACGCTTCCCAGAGCCATATTCGAAAGTTCACTGCATCCTCGAATTCCAACTCTACGTTCGGCACTCCTGCTTCAGCATCTATGTCCGTCCTTTCTGAGCAGGTCATCCACTTTCACCCTCGCAAGCTCCTGTGACATGGACGTGGATGCGGAGGGTGATCTGTTCAGGATTCCTGTCTTCCGCTCATCGCATCCCAGACGCCCCATTCTTTGTGCGACCTACTTTCTTTGTACGACTACCCTCTTCGCCTCACACGTTGATCATATTATATAACAGGAAACTGGACACGACAAATGTATAGACTTGTGGTTGCATTTTATCAGCGTGTACATGAATTAGAAGAAAGGTTGCGGATTTTCGCTCGTGCCGTGTTAAGCATCAGCATCGAGTAAGTACATAGAGTGAATCTCAAGGACGAACGTTGCTGACCTGGTGAGAAAACGTCTCAACTAGTAGTTGGGCATTGTTCAAACGTTCAAACCTATGTTAGATCATTGATGGGCCGAGGCTGAACCTGCCGGCAATGTCGAGAACACCTCGAAGATCGCACTGGCACGTTGCCAAAGTTCTTCGATCGACCCTTTACGACATTCAAACGTTCCGCGCGAGTCACTTGCACTAACCACTTTTACCTTGATCCTCTAAATGCACTTTGTATTTTTACTGGAATTCACGTTCAACCAATTACAAACTTCGATCAATCAGATATTATCTTTCATATCTCACTCTGGCGATGTAAGCGCTGGATGGTGGTATATCAAGCACGAATGTGATCATTATACGTCCACCAAGTTTTTTCACTCGCTTACTCCCATCCTCTAATACTATGGTCTTAGTCTCGAATGATCCCAGTTGGTGGCCCATCATCAATGCAAATCTTATTAGCAGCTATTTTGTAGGTTCGTGGAGAGTTAGCCGCATGTCAATGTTGATGACGCGATTAACCTTGGCTGTGGCTTCACAGTTGCCTCCTGTGCTGGGGTAATGTACGATTGGGGTGAGCAAGATTAAGTATAAAAAGACCACTGACATTATGGTATCTCTAGGACTTACGTTTGGACAGGAGGTAGGTTAATACCATTGTAGGAACAGCCATCTCGCTGAGAACAGTTTTATAGGTGGAACTGGTCTGGGTGAGCAGAATCCCACATCAAAAGAACCATGTAAAAACACCACAACTAATTTGCGGCAGAGACAACGCTGGTCCCTGATGACCTTTCTGTATCTCATTGTATGTGGCTTGTATTTTTAAGCGCGGTTGCCAAGTTGTACTGACAGCGTGAATATATCCTAGGTACGATATGTTGGAATAGGGTATGCTGTGTAGGTTTGGACGTCTAAGCCATTGATGTTGTGCTCACCAGCCATTTCTGATAATCAGGATCATGCTGTGTATGTGTCCTCACATTCACTGCCTTGTTCGTTTATTCTGACTGGCGGCATACAGTCAGTGTTCCAACAATTTCGACGACAGATGCCGTGAGTATTTTACATCGATGCCTTCCACTCCTGTCCAAATAATTGAACTACCATGTAGGGGTGAGTGAGATTCTTTAACAACTCGTTGGTTCATTATGATGACTTCCATAGTTGTGAGATTGTTTCGAGCCTGTGATCCTCCGAGGCTGATAACTAATGTTGCTGGAATTGTCAGGCCGTATCAAGTTCGACGCAGTTATTTGGACAGGTGACGTTGTAGATATAATATTAGGAGGTGAGCTATACACCTCTGTGATATTGACTTGACTGAAACATCATGCAAGTCATCATGATCGCTCGGTTACATGCCATGTATCAGCGATCCAGAAAGGTGCTGGTATTTCTCGTTGTCGTCTTTCTGGCCATCAGAATCGCCAATGTAGTGATGGGCACAATATCGACGATGCAGATTGCAGCAGGCAAGCTTTCGTTATGTATAAAATGTTGAAGCGCATCAGGCTCATTGACAAGTACCAGAGGAATTTGTTCTTTCCGGCACCTATCAGTGCATGAATGGCTACGCGGGAGATGCGTTATTCCTGGGTTCCATGACTTGGATACTTGGCACTGTTTGGGAGGTCCTTGTACTGTGTCTCACGGTCTGGATTGCTGTAAAGCACTTCCGTGAGCTACGACAACACTCAACAAGTGGTATTATTGGGGACTGTTTCACAGTGTTAATAAAAACACACATGAGTTACTTTGCAAGGTGAGCTCATAATTTGGATGTGGTTCTCTTGTTCTGCTGAAGTTTTGCACGTGCTAGTTTTCTGGCTATGTCTTGCTTCCAGATCGGTTTATTCTCTCCAATGCTTTCAGCGGTATGCCGATCTGTTACCGACTCTACATGCGACCATGATTTATCATTCCTGTAGGACATGCTTTCCCTGGACACTCAGATTTATCTTGGTCTTGCTCAGATATTCCAGGTCATGCAGTTGTCTGTGCTGGGACCACGCCTGATCCTCGGTGTTCGAGAGTATCACGCCAAGCTCGTGGCCAACTCTGATACAGCAACCGCTATGACTTCAATTGCTTTTCAGGAGCGCATCCGCATGTCGACTAGCAGTAGTGTGTAGCGCTGAAGATGCTCGACATCAATAATTTGCGGTGGGCGGGTAGTGTGCAGGGAGCGGGAGAACTTGTTTTTATTTATTCCAGGTTTTGTCGTGGTACTTATTTATGTAGATATAGATCATACAAGAGCTTTTGGCGAACTATAAGTAGTAGAGAGCTCTCCTCGATGTTGAGGTTCACGCACTCGATCTCAGTAGTACTGTCAAGATCATAGCGGCGTGGAAATCTGTTCGCTCCTGATGCCGTCACTGAAAGATGGCTGTTTGCGGAAGTACTCGATCACTCAACTGGCGCGTGTGGACCCTTTCAGCGCCCCCGTTCATCCTAGCTGCTCCAGGGTTACGCACTGAGTACCTCTAGCAGGACTTTGGCTCGTTGATCAGGCCACTTCATTGAGCCCAAGCACATCCAGTGCTGCAGTGCCATCGACTACATTCGAATTGGGATGACGAGGGTGAATAGCAAGAAACGTGCGGGTGCAGATAGTCTGACTCGGAGCTAATGTGCAAGTGTCGTTAGAACAAAATGAATGCTTCTGAGTATATAGCAAAGAAACCAGTAAGAACGATTATACAAAATTTGCTCGAAATCTTGAAATCGAAGGAGTGGCATATACTTGGCTGTCGCCGGCACTTGCAAACCACTTAGCACATGAATAAATCTTTGATATATTCAAGGAAATATGCTTACGCAGTGCGGTGCTTGTCTGTGAAGTTCGCTCCACGTTCGTAAATACATGTTGGGTGTCAGCAGCAGTACGTTCTTGTTGTGGTGCTGCGGCCAAGTCAGCACTTCGGTGAGGTGATAGAAAGATACGGATGCTCGGGGTAACCCTGCGAAATTTGAATGCAATGCGAAGGTGTTGCAGCATAGACATGTAATAGAGTCAAATCATGAGCGTCCTTGTGGATGTAACATTGAAAACGGGACCACACCAGGTTAACGAGAGCTCCGACAGTCAGGATGGAAAAACACTGGTCCAGAACGAATTGTAAGTCCCCTACCGCACTGGCCAGGTCAGAAACACTCTTACCTGCTTGGTAAATCGCGTGTGGCCTGCATTTGTGCATTGAACATTCCTGAATTTAATGGACTACAAATTGAATTTTTGTGAGGAACCGAGGGCTAGCAACTGCTTACATCAAGTGATGCCGCTGAGTCAGTAAGTACTCAGCGGTTTTTGGTTTGCTTTCATCATTTTTCACAAGAGACTCGTCAGTACGGGCACTATAAATATTGCGAGCACCGGCAAGCTATAGCCTAATACCCGAGACAGAACTCTGCCCACTCACGGTACATGAAGACGACAATCACAACATGAGAGTGTATGTGGCTGTGTAGCGTTTTCCAGCACAACTCATACAGATGCTGGTACACTTTGAAGTTCTACACAAGTCGGGTCTACTTCTGGGAACGTCAGTCCTTTTGTCTGTACAGGCTACCTTATTCTTCATGCTCAAGCAATTTATGAGCGATTCCAAGATTATTGAAAGGTGCTTGCTGAACAGCTGGTAATTCAACTAACGTTCGTGACAGGCTTCACAAACAATTCGTCCTTGTCCAAGAAATAGGTTATCTATGATAGGGAATCAGGGACCTCACTAAAAGAAGAGACTTGTCTGGTGCCTCTCCTCGACTGTGGACAATATAATCATCTCATCCGACCATGTGTTTTTCTGGGAAACAGCTTGCAGTGTGGGAGGACTTGAGCGGGCGTCTCACCGAGTAGACTCTGTTTCGCGTGCTCACAGTCTAATCCTGGAACAAAGTCATGCTGCTTCTGTGCTCGAGAAAGTTATAAAAGATATGGGTGATTGATTTTGTTATCAGCTTCTGGTCGTCTCGGTCGACATGCGCTACTCATTGACCGCGTTTTTCACCCTCAGCTTCGCAGTAGTCTCCTTGGCTGAGCCTACTCTCAGCCCATATAATGTGCATGAGAAACGCAGCGCCATTCCTATTGGATGGTCTTATACTCGAAGGCACGAGAGTGCGGCAACCCTTCCTCTGCGCATTGCTCTGAAACAGAGTAACATCGAGTTCATCGATGAATATCTTTACGATGTTTCTCACCCGGATTCAGCCAACTACGGCAAGCACTGGACTGCAGGAGAGATTTCCCGAAAATTCTCGCCCTCAGAGGAATCCATTTCCACCATCAGAGACTGGCTTGTTGAGAATAGGCTAGCGAGCGAGCGCATCCGCGTGAGTTCCACCAAGGGTTGGATTAACGTCAATGTTACAGTCGAAGAAGCGGAACGGCTCATGAACACCGAGTATAATGTTTACACTCATGTTTCCGGACAGGAGCACGTCGGTCAATATCTTCGTATAGGACACTAATACGGCACTCACGCACCACTTTTTAGCTTGCGAAGGCTACCATCTCCCTGAACACATTAGCACCCATGTCGACTTTGTCCTACCTTCCGTCAACTTCGATGTGAAACTCAAGGGTCGATCTGGTAGTCAGCCGGAATCCGGTCGCTCGATTGGCCAACCTGGTGTAGGAACCACTCCAAAGACTACTGGCACCATCTCACAAACAGTGACTGAGCTTGAGCAGTGTGACCAGTACATCACTCCTATCTGCTTGAGGGCTTTATATGAACTCGTATACGAGCCTGTCGCTCCCGAGAAGAACAGCTACGGCGTCGGTATGGTTTCTATTACATTGGCCACCTTGTGAGCTAATTCATTACCTAGTGGAATACACTCCTCAGGCGTACTTGCAATCCGACTTGCAAATGTTCGCCATGAACTACTCCACTGATCTCCTCGGAAAGGAGCCAGTCATGATTTCCATTGATGGAGGTGATTACTTTGAGCGTTCTTTGATCAAACCATGAAGGCGTATTACAGGGTATGCACAGACCGAGTACCAAGGCTTCGACTACAACGGCGAGTCGGCCCTCGATCTCCAATATGGAATGACACTGGTCACTGGCAAGCAAAATGTCACTCTTTACCAAACTGGTGACATGGTCGAAGGTAGGATGAGAACAGGAGAAAACGCTGTAAACATATTGGTGACCTCATTGATAGGGGCTTCTTTCAACAACTTCCTCGACGCCATCGATGGGTCATACTGCACGTTCGAGGGCGGTGACAATTACACTGTGGATGCACAATATCCTGACCCATACGGAGGGGGTTATGAGGGTAAGTGCCCGTCTTCGTTGGATCGTAAATACGACAAACTTGGATGCTGTGACAGGGCCCGAGGACTGTGGCACTGCTACGCCCGCCTACGTTATCTCAACGTCATACGGATACAATGAGGCTGATCTCACTCCGTTCTACACTGCGCGCCAGTGCGCAGAGTATGCGAAACTTGGCTTGATGGGCGTTACCATCCTGTATAGCTCTGGAGATTATGGTGTTGCTGGTCATGGCGACTATTGCTTGAATCCCAATGGTATGCCTTGAGTTCAATTTTCACTTCTATCTTCTCACACGACGATAGGCACTCAGTCATCAACTGGTACGATTTTCAATCCCACTTTCCCTGGTACCTGCCCCTACGTCACATCTGTCGGCGCTACCATGGTCAAGCCAAATGCAACTGTCTTCCAGGCTCAACCTGAAATGGCCTGTATGGAAGTTATTTACTCTGGTGGAGGTTTCAGTAACTACTTTGCGATGCCCTCATACCAGAAGACCGCTGTCGATTACTACCTGCAGAATTATCCTCCCAACTACCCCCCAAATATCTGGAACTCGACTGGCATGGTGAGTGTCAGAGTGACTGTGACATGTTCAATTGAATAAAGCAAACTATCAGTCTCGTGCTTCGCCTGACATTTCTGCCAACGGAGCTGTGAGTGCCTCACAATTAATTGCATGCGGATATGCGGGGTTTGACGTCTATTATTTCCTGTCAGAACTACGTTGTTGCTGTCGACGGTCAATTTGAGCTTGTGTACGGAACTTCCTGTTCTTCACCAGTCAGTGGTGCCATCTTTACGATGATCAACGATGCCCGTCTCGCTATAGGAAAAGGCCCAATTGGATTCATTAATCCTACGGTATGTTCCTGCCCTTTTGCCCTATCTCAGTTGATAATTTATGGTGTTAGATTTACTCTGCTGGTTTCGCGGGTGCTTTCAATGATATTACTGAAGGGTCAAACCCGGGCTGTGGTACTGAAGGTTACAACGCAACCGCTGGATGGGATCCAGTTACCGGTCTTGGTACTCCCAACTTCCCTAAGTTGCTCGAGAACTGGCTAGCTCTTCCGTAGAATATGAGCTACGTGACGGACCACTCGTGTTCAAATTGACCGTCGACAACGACAACGTAGTTCTGACGGGAAATAATAGACGTCAAACCCCGCGTATCCATGAAATTTGTGACAGACACTCACAGCTCCGTTGGCAGAAATGTCAGGCAACGCACGAAGAGGACATAATTCAAGTTGTAGTAGGAAGACAAGATGCGATGAATGATATCATAGATCACGCTGAACAGATTAGGCAAGCCTTGCATTGCGAGTGCTACGTTGTGATACGAGCAGCTTACAAGGGATGCGATTGCATAGTTTACAAGGCGATTATACGCAATATTTCGATGTGAATGATCGGAAGAGATGATATAAAACGAGGAATTGTCACAATGTGAGGAACAACGCAAAACAATGTGATTGCAACATTGTTTTCATTATCATTATCTACGTACTCGATCTCACCATATCGACTACACAAAAGTTTCATCCATATCTCACCAGGCCTGGTGATAAGCAGTTTCTACTGGGTATGTATCACGATCTATCACGCATTCATTCATTCTGTAATGTGGTGTTCACGTTCGGAGTTGCCGCATCCTGCGGGACACTGGGTTCTCTGCAAGAAGTTTATTCCAAGATAAGCCACAGAATGCACGACACGCACGAATGAGGTTCTTTGGATCCAGGATTAGATGAAGGCGACTTCTGGACGTTCTCGACTGCTTTGTCCATGGACGGCGGTGAATCCGAAGCGTTTCGTGCCGAGGACAGACAGACGTGGCCAGACAAGGTTGCTTCGGGCTCGTCACAACAAGAGAATGACTGGGCTCGTTGACACACTTCGCATTTAGTCGAGCAATCATGGCTCGAGGTCTGCATAAGAGCAATTGAAGCTGTGTCGATCCCTGAAGACTGGTGCTCGCATCCAGACTGTATAAAATGGGTTCCCGCATCCTGTGGGATACTCGGGTCACTAGAAAAGGTTTATCCCAGCATCAGGCGCTCAAATGGTGTATCACTTACGAAGAGGGCAGCGTGGTCATTGGGGGCATCGTAGGGACATCAGTGTTCTCATCCATTTTCCTATCGACTTCTAATACCACAGTCTCCGACGTGGATCGTTCGACAATCCAGACAGAATGGGAATGTGCTGTGGAGCTGAGCTTAGACTCGCCTTCCGTCTCCAGTTCATGACGGCCCCCTGCGCTCTCTACTGCCTGGTGCGCACACTCTGCCAGTTCGTTGCTGTCAAGTTTCGGAGCACCGAATAAGTCGAGGAAAAAATAAACAGCATAGGGACTGCATACGAAGAGCGTTGATAAGGTTGGCCTGTCACCACATCTTGATCTCCTTGTATAGTAACCAGAGAGCTCTGAACTCTGCTCTCAATCGAGCAATGGCTTGAGGTCTGCACGAGAGTCGTTGGAACTACGTTGATCTCTGAGGACTGGTGCCCGCGTGCAGACTGAATGCAATTGATTCCCGCATCCTGTGGAACGCCCGTTTCACTGAAAAATGTGTATTGTAAGGAGCTTAAACTTGAACGGGGTCGTCACTTACCAAAGAGATAGCTGGCGCTCAGTGTAAGTTGATGACAGGGATGAGATATCGCTGTCAGTATCGACATCTGATCGGCCACCAGCCTTCAATACCGTGGACACTCTCCGATTGCCTCGAGACTCTCGACGGCACTAGAATATGATTCCAATTTGAGGGTAACCTCACTCTCCGCCTCCCGTGCATGATAGTCTCCTCTGCACGCCAAATCTTGGTGCATACAATCTGCTGATACAGGCACTTTGTCGTGCTCGACATAAACATTCGGAGTACTGGAAAATGTCAGTGAGGCAAACACGATGCAGCAGACACGTACGAGGAGCATTGAGTAGGTAGATCTGTGTCTACAATGTGACCGCTGGATCCGCCTTCAAGATCAGTTACTAGGGAGGAAGTCTGACCCATCGTCCACGTGTCTTCGGGCAGACTCGACTTCTGCGTATTCTCGACAGCTCTGCACGGCGCTGGTACTGGTGTTCCAGTGGTCTCTGCAGGTGCCAAGGACACTCGGACCACCACAGAAGAGTCTACTTCTTCACAATCCCTATTGAGCTTAGCATCAGTAACTCGCTCGTCGCTAAGGATAATTTTTGGGCTGACTGTCTTTGAACGTGCCCTTCACTGCTCTCAGTCGAATCATGGCCAGGTATCTGGATGGAGCTCTTTGAAACTGTATCGACGTCCGAAGACCGGTGTTCGTATACAGATTCAATATGATTGGCTGCCGAGTCCTGCGGAACAGCCCGTTCGCTGCAAGAGGTTTATTGGAGGGCAAAGAACTCAGAGGGTGTCACGTACGAAGGAGATATTTTGGACCCAGGATTGATAGAGGACAACGCGGCGCCATCGGCTCCCTCATTCACCCGCCCATCATCATCCGATATCGTGGACTTTGACGTGTATTCTTCGACGATCCTAACAGTGCGGGAATAGGATGTGAGATTTGACTTAACCTCGCTCTCTGTCCCTTTTTCATGATGGTCATCTCTGCCCTCTACAGTTTGGCGCTTATGATCTGTGGATACATCTTCCTCCCCACTCTCAAGCTTCGGAGTGCTAGACAGTCTTAAGTTGAGGGTAAACATAATGCGGGAAAGACGTACGAGGAGACTTCACTAAGCCTGTCCCTGGTCCCATCTTGACCATAGGGTTCCTCGTGTCTGTCAGCAGTCAGAGGTTGGCTCTCGACTATCGTCAAGGTACTTCTATTGAAAGATGAATTTCGAACATCGTCTGATGCTGGGCTTGACTTCTGCGTGTGCTCGACCGTGATGACTCTGGACCATGTTGGAGTTGAAATATCGGTTTCCTCGAGTGCTACGGACGCACAGACGAGGACAGATGACTCTGCGCACTCGCGATGCCTATGGAGCTTGTCGTCCGTAACTGAGCTGTCGCTACATGAGATTATCTGGGTAGGCTCCCGTCGTGAAGGAGGCGAGCTCAGAGTACATGTGACAGTAGACAACGGTACGCATTCGTCAGCTATCAGGGTTCCGCGACAGGGAACGGCCGATGTTAGCTCCTCCGTGCTTGTGGTTTGGGATACTGCAGTAACTACGATCCGATTTTCGTCCATGGATGACGGTGTATTTGAATTATTTCGTGCCAATGGCAGACAGACTTGAGCAGACAAGGTTGCTTGGGGCTCGTCACAACCAGAGAATGATTGCGCTGGTTGATACGCTTCACTCTCAATCGAGCGATCCTGGCTCGAGGTCTGCACAAGAGCAATCGAAGCTACGTCGACCTCGGAAGACTGGTGTTGGCATCCAGGCTGTATGAAATGGGTTCCCGCATCCTGTGGGATACTCGGGTCACTAGAAAAGGTTTATCCCATCATCGGGCGCTCAAATGGTGAATCGCTTACGAAGGAGGCAGCGTAGTCATTGGGGACGAAGGCAACATAGAGACCTCGGTGTCCTCATCCATTTTCCCATCAACTTTCAATACAACAGTCTCCGACGCGGATCGTTCGACAATTTCGACAGAATGGGAATGTGTTGTTGAGTTGAGCTGAAACTCGCTTTCTGTCTCCAGTTCATGGCAGCCTCCTCCGCTCTCCACAGCCTGGTGCACACACTCAGCTAGTTCGTTGTTATCAGGTTTCGGAGCACTGGATAACCTTAGTCAAGGAAAAAAACAGCATAGGAACTACATACGAGAAGCGTTGACAAGGTTGGTCGGTCACCACATCTTGACAACAGGGTCCTCCTTGTACAGTAACTAGAGAATTCTGGACTCCGTGCTCAATCGAGCGATGGCTTGAGGTCTGCACGAGAGTCGTTGAAGCTACGTTGATATCTGAGGATTGATGCTCGCATGCAGACTGAATGTGATTATTTCCCGTATCCTGTGAAACGCCCGGTTCACTGAAAAAGGTGTATTTTAAGGAGCTTGAACTTGAACGGGGTCGTCACTTACCAAAGAGACAGCTGGCGCTCAGTGTAAGTTGATGACAGGGATGAGATATCGCTGTCAGTATCGACATCTGAGCGACTGGAACAAGACTCCGATTTGAGTGTAACATCACTCTCCGCCTCTCGCGCATGGTAGCCTCTGTCCTCCAAAACCCGGTGCATGCAGTCTGCTGACACAGGCACTTTATCGTGCTCGACACAAATATTCGGATCACTGGATAATGTCAGTGGGGCAAAAACGGCATAGGAGCTACGTACGAGGAGCCTTGAGTGGGTAGATCTGTGCCTACAGTGTGACCACAGGATCCGCCTTTCAGGTCAGTTACTGAGGAAGAAGTCTGGCCGATCATGCACGTGTCTTCGGGCAAAGACGAGTTCCTAAGATCATTGGATGCTAGACTCGATTTCTGCGCATTCTCGATAGCGCTGCGTGGCGCTGGTACTAGTGCTCCAATAGTCTTTGCAGGTGCCAAGGACACTGGGACCGGCACAGAGGAGTTTACTTCTTCATGACTCCTGTTGAGCTTACCATCAGTAATTCGCTCGTCGTTAAGGATAATTTTGGGCTAACTGTCTTAGGACGTACCCTTCACTGCTCTCAGTCGAATCATGGCCAGATATCTGGGCGGAGCTCTTTGAAACTATGTCGATGTCAGAAGACCGGTGTTCATATCCAGATTCAATACGATTGACTCCCGAGTCCTGTGGAACAGCCCGTTCACTGAAAGAGGTTTATTAGAGGGTAAAGAACCCAGAGGGTGTCACGTACGAAGGAGACACTTCGGACCCAGGATTGATGGAGGACAGAGACAACGCGGCACCATCAATGCCCTCATTCATCTGCCTATCATCGTTCGATATCGTGGACTTCGACGTGTGTCCTTCGACGATCCCGACAGTATGGGAATAGGATGTGAGACTTGACTTGGCCTCGCTTTCCGTCCCTTGTTCATGGTGGTCCTCCCTGCTCTCTACAGTTTGGCGCATACGACCTGTGGATACATCCTCATCCCCACCCTCAGGCTTCAGAGTGCTAGACAATTGTAAGTTGAAGGTAAACACAACGCGGGAAAGACGTACGAAGAGACTTCGCTAGGCTTGTCCCTGACTACGTCTTGACCGTAGGGTTCCTCGTGTCTGTCACCAGTCAGAGGGAGACTCTCGTCTATCGTTAATGTACTTTTATTGAAAGATGAGTTTTGAAGATCGTGCGATACTGGACTTGGTTTCTGTGTATCCTCGACCGCGATGACGCTGGATCGTGTTGAAGTTGAGTTATCGTTTTCCTCGAGTGCTACGGACGCACAGACGAGGACAGATGAGTCTGCGCACTTGGAATGCCTATCGAGCTTGTCATCCGTCACCGAGCTATCGCTACATGAAATTGTTTGGGTAAACTCCCGTGGTGGAGGCGAGGCTCGGAGTACATGTGACAGTCGACAACGGTACGCATTCTTCAGCTACCAAGGTCTCACGACAGGGAACGGCCGATGTTAACTCCCTTGTGCTTGCGGTTTGGGACACTGCGGTAACTGCAACCCGATTTTCTGGAATGAGCTCCCGTTCGAGGGCGCTCTCCTGCACTGCGCTACAACTGTGTCCCTGTCCGCTGTCTCCAGTTATTTGAGGTACAGAAGTGACGTGTGGCACAGGGTGAGGAAGGTTGACTTCACCCGTCGCGATCCCAGCGTTCGACGGGTTGATGGTGATCGGCGCAGGAAGCTCACTGGCGACTGCATCACATTCAGCACCATCACAAGTTTGCGCTTCGACGCCCAAGGTTGTTCGGGAGACAAGCTGCCAATGCTCAGAGTCACATACATGCTCCGAGTCACAGCCACACATGTGGTCAGAGGCGGTCGAGTTTTCGTCCTCGGAGGACGTCTCGGTGGGACCCTTGGGCACATCATGGTGTAAACACTCAGTTGAACGTAAATCAACGTCTGCATGATCACTAACGAGAGAGCTCTGAGCTGGGGGTGAATCGGTGGATGGAAATGCAGGGGGTTGCAGAACACGAGTTGGGCCATCCTTTGACTGATATTTCTGGTGCTGCGCATCACGTTGCCACACATGCGCTTGGGCAACAGGATGTGCCCGCTGATCATACTGATCGACATGCTCGAAATCGCCTGAACTGGTGGAGATGTCGATCGTGTCTACGGCAGGGTGTACGGGACAATTGGCCAGTTTTGACGGAGATTTGCTCGCGCCCCCGACGTCATCAGGGGTGCAGAGACACAAGACAGGGCTTCCTGGGGTGCCTGCCCGAACACCGCGAGACATAACTGTAGATGATTGAAGTAGTGACGAATCACTCGACATTTTGTGTGACGAAAATGAGTAATGCGCGGGGGTAAACTGAGAGTTGTCCTTCGGTGAGGGATTGGAAAATTTGGTGAATCGAGAATCGGTGACATTGCTTGCCAAAGAGTGGCTCGTTACCGAAGTCGGGTTTATGTGGTGATTTACAGACGTGGAAGTAGTGATACCGGTGTTTGGATATCTTCGAAGCGGTAAGACATCCTGAACAACACCGGCATGCACCGATTGAGCTGGAGATTCAGGCGGCGGACTGCTATATTTGCTCCACCCATCGACATTCGCCATCTCGCGGAGCCCTGAGACTTCGGATCGACCGAACGAACCGACTGGAGTGCCTCGCTCACTTGCGGAGTATTCGACAGCGCTAACCACGCTGTGAATGTTCCTCGTTAAAATGCATCTCTGAGTTGTTACTGTTAACTTACGTAGGGAGCTTGTAAGATTCTTGACTGGCGCAATCGAGACGGATTTGAGGTTTCGATGACGCTACCACACTTGGGCGGGACGCCGGCGCATACTCAGGCCTGTGAGTAGCGGACGCAATGGCAGTAACACCAGCGCTTTGTGCACTGTCGCACCGAAAAGTACCCAGTTCCGCCCTGGCATTAAAACTTGAAGTTCTTGCCCGGGGAGGGAGTGATCGTGACCGCTCCGTTAACTCAAGAGGAGATTTCAGGGGAACGAAAGTATCATGGGCTTTCCATATGTCAACGTCTAAAGATTCGTTTGACGAAGGGCCATATCTAGAGTTGCTGTGAGCAAGTGGCCGGATCCTGGTATGCGATGCGACGATGGACGGGTCGGGGTCGGGGTCAGGATCGAGAGTCGCCGAACGCTGGTTATTATCAACCCTGTTGTAAATACCTGCGAGATTATGGGCATTTTCAGGAATATCCTGATGATACACGAGAGCCGGTTTAAGATCGTGGTTGATGTTATATTTTGTAACCACGGTGTCCCGGCGCATAAATGCTGTCCCAAAAGAATGCGGGATCTCCCAACTCAGCCGTGCGGCGCACACGAGGACATCATACCGGGTCACCTGGGTCATACGCTCAGAAAAACTACGACCTCAAAGGTTGTGGTTACTACCGTTATATCCAGACTTCCGTAGCTAATGACAGCACCACTAGTGAGCTGAGGGCCAGCCTTGCCCAGGACTGTTTCAGGTGATACCAATGAGCAAATCGATGCGTGATAGAGTTGACTTACAAAATGTTCCCTGCATTCATAAGTCGCAAATAATAGTGTATTTACGTGAGACGACTTACTTCTAGATAAGCTCGGGCAATGAAAAGAGGACCATGACTATCCGAGGCAAATGGAACAGCGTGAGGCGGAATAACGTTGTCTCGTACTTCAACCTGTGCCATTGTTTAATCATGTCCACCAGATAGAGAGTAGAGGAACACTCACCCAAACCAGAGGCAGTAATGAAGCTTCCTTTTCGCCATCTGATCTGGCATCAATTGTTTGGGATACCAGCTGACTTTTCAACTTTGGTCTGTGCTGCGAGCCAGGTCTGCCAAGAAACTCAGAAGAACGGTCAACATCATTCCCCTTGCGATATGTGGGAAAGGTCTGGCGATTTAAATGCAACATTTCGAATGGATGTGATGCAGCGATCGTAGGTACAGAACCTTTGAACTGCGAGTTGATGTAGTTCGTTTCGAACATTTTAAAGTACAAAGTAACTTGAGCTCCGTCACGGTGTAAGATCAAACACCAAATCAGACCGTTCGAAATGTTGTATGTCACAGGTCATTGCAGTGCATTACGCATGCATAACAAGCTGATTAGACACATCTCACTGCAAGAGGTGCTAGATCGGTAGAACGACACTCGGAATTGATATGGTTGCGGAAGTTGAGAACCAGTTGACTGGAGATTCAACACCTCGTTGCATAATGGGTTCAGGGTGAGGTCCTAATCTTGCGTAGTCAGACCTTAATAGAAGGGAGAAAGATGTTCCTTCTATATCGTGAGGTCCAGGGCATTAGAAATAAACAATATGTACGCACCTGAGACGGAACATCAAAGCGCGACGCTGAATAATACTCTGTTTCCATGAACCTACTATACTAAGTTTTAGTGGCAGTCGGTTGATCATTGCCGTTCAAGTTAATTCGACTCGATTCAATTTTGAAAATTTCCAGGCATGACGAGTTTGATCTTGGCAAATTTAGGTTCTGAGCCTTGTACAGCGTAGAAGCCCGGAGCACAGGCCTGCACCCAGTGATGCATTGGTGTATCATGGCAAGATGGCATGTGCATGGTGCGGTGTTTCAATTTTCGAAATGATGTTTAGCGCCTGGTTCCAACCCTTTTGCAACCATTGCCACTCATCTTGCACTCACTGATGGCAAAGTTCCCGAAGGACGCGACCCGGACCACGCACAACAAGTTGATGAAACTGGATTGATACGTTTGTCACCCATGGACCTTGCGATATGGTTGTGGAAGTTGCGGGCCGGTTGGCTGGAAATTTAACACCTCGCTGTATCCTCATTGCAAAGTCAGAGGGTTCCTGCCAGGAGGCCTGAGGTACTTTGAATCTTCGATCCATGATGAAACTAAACGTTTAAAGCCTCCGACTTCAACCCTACAACAATCCCACATGTGCTGGCTGTTATCAAGGGATAAGTTGAAGTAATCGTGGACGTCTTAATTCAAATTTGTAAGTTTTCTCGAGCTTGGGACCAGGGCATCCATCCCATGCTGATGACATTCCAGGCAGCGTACCACCAATGCATCAGTTGAAACAGGGTATCTGGTGCAGCCACGTCCTCGCCGGAAATCTGATACTTCTAACACGCCACCAGCGGTGACATCCAGTATCATTGGAAGAAGCCACCCCAACAGGTGTTCATGCTACAACTAGCAGGCCCCTTCCCACGCGAGATGTTCTTTTGCGGATTGCCTGCCTTGCGACCTTTGCTAGGGATTTCCCGCATCTATATCGCACTCGATGATAATCCCTGCTTCCCCTTGCTGATTTTGTGTCTCCATTCCGAGACTGTCTCTTGGACCACACGTGATGCTATATATTGTTGGTACACCCTCGAGGAAGAGTATCATACCTCCAATGTCAGACACGCATTGAACTCATCTAGCCATCACCGTAGTAGCACAGATGGAGAGTCCGAGCTCCATTGCTTTATATTGCCAATATGATTCGAAGCAGTGGAGGCCTAGTACCACTAGTACTGTGCTTTCTATCATGCCTCACTGCATATTTTTGAATGCGTTTTCCTAAGCTGGCTGTGCAGTAGACTAAGGTTTGAATGGATCATCATCGTAAAATACGCTTGCAAGGCCTTATTTCCGAAGTCATAGTAGTATGTAATTGGAGGCCAGTACTTGAACTCATCGTGTTGTGTCCTCGAATGACGTGATGCTTTCACGGTGCGCAAGTTTCATAACCTGATATTAAAGTTGCACATGCACTTTACAGGCTGCCGCCGCAATGCCCCAACCCCATGTCACAGTTCACAGAACCTCAACCTCACCGCCTTGCGGCTTGCCGTTATATATTCCTGGGATCGCTGACCACTCACCGTGTCATTTCCCTCGCACTAGCACTGGCTCTTCGACGTGCCAGTCCTGCGGTTTTAACTCCTTAAGTATGTGTTCACTCTGATCTCACTCCATTTTGCACTCAACTAGAGACCTTTCACAGCGAGACGGGGCGGTGGTTATCTTACTCCACTAACTTAGCAAATTGTGTGATGTATCGAGCTCTTTGTCCTCCATCTTACCGATCCTTGCGTCTCAACAATCTTGCGCTTAGCCTTCGAAACAGATTCCTGCAGCAGGGCACCATGTCAGACCTTGATAGGGCCATTGTGCACCATCGGGCTGCCCTGGAACTCCTCCCCCCGTGTCATTATAGTCGTTCCATGTTTCTCGACAATCTCGCACTCAGCCTTCGAGACAGATTCCAGCAGCGTGGAATCATGTCTGACCTTGATGAGGCCATTGAGCTCCATCGAGCTGCATTGCTCCTCCGTCCCCCTGGTTATTCAGAACGATCCTCGTCTTTGAACAACCTTGCTGCCAGCCTTCAAGACAGATTCCAGCAGCGTGGAATCATATTTGACCTTGATGAGGCCATTGAGCTCCATCAGGCTGCGCTACTCCTCCGTCCCCCTGGTCATTCAGATCGATCCTCGTCTCTGAACAATCTTGCTACCAGCCTCCAAGACAGATTCCAGCAGGGTGGAAACATGTCTGACCTCGATGATGCCATTGAGCTCCATCGGGCAGCGCTACTCCTCCGCCCCCTTGGTCATTCAGATCGATCCTCGTCTCTGAACAATCTTGCCGCCAGCCTTCGAGATAGATTCCTGCAGCGTGGGATCATATCTGATCTTGATGAGGCCATCGAGCTCCATCGGGCTGCATTACTCCTCCGTCTCCCCGGTCATTCGGATCGATCCTTGTCTCTGAATAATCTTGCGCTGAGCCTTCGAGACAGATCCCTACAGCGTGGAAATATGTCTGACCTTGGTGAGGCCATTGAGCTCCATCGGGCTGCGCTGGAGCTGCTCCCCCCGTGTCATTCTAATCGATTCATGTTTCTCAACAATCTTGCTGCCAGCCTTCACGACATATTCCAGCAGCAGGGCATCATGTCTGACCTTGATGAGGCCATCGAGCTCCATCGGGCTGCGCTGAAGCTCATTCCCCCGTGTCATTCTAATCGATCCTCGTCTCTGAACAATCTTGCTGCCTGCCTTCAAGCCAGATTCCAGCGGCGGGGCATCATGTCTGACCTGGATGAGGCCATTGAGCTCCACCGGGCTGCGCTGGAGCTCCTCCCTCCGTGTCATTCCAATCGATCCATGTTTCTCAACAATCTTGCTGCCAGCCTTCACGACAGATTCCAGCAGCAGGGAATCATGTCTGATCTTGATGAGGTCATCGAGCTCCATCGGGCTTCATTACTCCTACGACCTCCCGGTCATTCAGAACGATCCTCGTCTTTGAACAATCTTGCTGGCACCCTCTACAATAGATTCGAGCAGCGGGGCATCATGTCTGACCTTGATGAGGCCATTGAGCTCCATCGGGCTGCATTACTCCTCTATCCCCCTAATCATTCAGATCGATCCTCGTCTCTGAGTAATCTTGCACTCAGCCTTCACGACAGATTCCTGCAGCGTGGAATCATGTCTGACCTTGATGAGGCCATCGAGGTCCACCGGGCTGCATTACTCCTCCGTCCCCCCGGTCATTCAGATCGATTCATATCTCTGAACAATCTTGCTACCAGCCTTCAAGCCAGATTCCAACAGCAGGGCATCATGTCTGACCTTGATGAGGTCATTGAGCTCCTTCGGGCTGCGCTAGAGCTCCTCCCCCCGCGTCATTCAGATCGATACACCATTCTCGACAATCTTGCTAGCAGCCTTAATGACAGATTCAAGCAGCGTGGCATTATGTCTGACCTTGATGAGGCCATCGAGCTCCATCGAGCTGTGCTGGAGCTCCTCCCCCCGTGTCATTTTAATCGATCTATGTTTCTCAACAATCTTGTACTCAGCCTTCGAGACAGATTCCGGCAGCGGGGCGTCCTGTCAGACCGTGATGAAGCATTGAGCTTGTGTTCTCAACTCCCCCACCAATCACACCCAGCATCTTGCACAGATCTTAGTGTTGCCAAGTCGTGGGCGGCCTCCGCACATATCCTCAATCACGACTCTGCATTGCTTGCCTATAAGACTGCACTAAAATTCCTAGATCAGCGAGTTGCTCTCTTGTCATCTTCTTCGTATCATCTCGACGTCATCAGGGAGGCCGTTTCCTCCCTTGCCACGGATGCTTTTTCATGCAGTGTTCGTCGTGATGCCCTGACAACTGCTGTGGAGCTGGTGGAGCAAGGTCGTGCAGTATTCTGGACCCAGTTGGCACACTTCAACATGCCACTCGATGAACTTTCTGTTTCAGATGACACTGGCACGGCCTTGGCGGGAGGGTTCAAACGGTTGAGCTTTCTCCTTCGTAGCACGTTCGATCAGTCTACCGAAGACCAGTCTCCGCAAACCCGCAAATTGACCATGCAATGGGATGACGTCGTCTCGCGCATTCGCATGCTTCGTGGCTTTTCGCGTTTTCTCCTGCCTCCCCTATTCTCCGACCTGCAGAAAGCGGCAGAAGATGGTCCAGTCATTATTCTTAATGCAAGCCATTACGGCTGTGACGCCTTGATTATCCACGACACGGGAGATCCTATCCATATTCCGCTTAACATTACAGAAGCCGCAGTATCCGAGTTATGCTCCCAATTCCAGTCACTCGCAGAGCAGTTTGGTTCTTCCGATTATGGAGGTGAACTCATCAGTATCCTCCGCAAACTTTGGGCTGTCATTGTTGACCCCGTGGTTCGAGCTCTTAGGGAGTCTAAAGTTATCCCAGGCTCGCGCATCTGGTGGTGTCCCACTGCTGAGTTCACGCTGCTTCCCCTCCATGCAGCAGGACCCTACAAAAAGAAGAGAGACAATTTGTCTGACATTTACATCTCCTCTTACACCCCCACTTTGGCGACGCTCATTCGTGCGAGACAGCGGGTTTCTCGAGATGCGTACCCCCAACATTTTGTTGCCATTGGTCGAGTAAACCCGGACGGAGGGAAGGAGCTCGAATGTGTCGCTCCCGAACTAAGCCGTCGTAGCTGAGTGTCTCGAACCCGTCGTGTCGTCCTTCACATCGCTCGAGGACAGCGACGCAACAGTACAGGGTGCACTTGACGCACTAAATCATAATCAGTGGCTTCATCTCGCCTGCCATGGAACGCCAAATCAGACACAACCCTTCGAGTCTTCCTTCGCCATGCGCGACGGGCCATTGATGATCAAGGACATCATCCGATCAGACTGGCAGAATCCGGAGTTTGCGTTCTTATCAGCTTGCCACACTACTGTGGGCGATGAGAATAGTCCTGATGAGTCAATCCATCTTGCTGCGGCCATGCAATTCGCCGGATTTCGCAGCGTCATAGGTTCCATGTGGTCCGTCGATGACGATGTTGCGCGCTTGGTTGTGTCTGCTTTTTATGGCCACCTGGTTGATAGTTCAGGGAGATTGGACTCCACACGCGCTGCGGCAGCGTTGCACATGGCGATGAAATCGTTGCCCAAGAATATTCCATTAGAACAGCAAATTGTATTTTTTCACGTAGGTGTGTAGTTATAGACTCGTTCGCCATATCATTCCACGTAATGAGTTGTATTGGAGAGAGAATGATATCTACGCAAAGAATTTTGTGCTGAAGTAGCTAGAAATATGAGTTTTGCGAAAGTGCCGACTTGGGGTGCCGATTGCAGTGGAAGGGATGGTACTTGTGTTGGCTCATCGAGTCGTAATGGACCACAGGAGTCACACCCTCGAGGAAGGAGCATCATACCTTCAATGTTAGACACGCGTTGAACTCACCAACTGAACCGTCTCAATGTAACACGCAGCTAATCTCGCCAGAACAATTTTAAATTAATATATATATATTATCTAACACACGGTGGTGCTCCTCTTCGTGTAAAGCTGTACACTTTGCTAGGCTTCCGCCTATTTCTGAGTACCTCCAAATCAGAGCGGCTGCAAAGGACTGGCAATGTCGCAGTGTTCATGGGTACTTGTTAAATTCCTTTCAGACCACCGCATCTAGCAGGGGTATGAGGTACTAGTGAAATTTACAGTAACATTAATATTAGACATAGATATTACAATACAAGATAGTCCGTGAACGCATTAAATGTAATCACCATAAATCATATTATCAATCGAAGCTCTGCACTCTTCACAGACAATATCAGGATAATCACAGTCGTCTCCTTCGCGTGCACAAAGCTTGCAAACGCTTCGGTTGCATCTGCAGCATGATTTCTCGTCAATATCAGCGCATGTCTCGCACAGGAGACCTCCGCAGCTCTCGCACTCGGACATGGTGCGCGCCTCTTCTACGCTCTTTCCGTCCTTGATGCAGTCGCGACAGGGCTCCACATGATCGCACAGATCACAGGCCTCAATGTACGAGCACGATAAACAGAAACGTCGGTGACATCCAGGGCATGTGAGATTCCCACTAGCGGAAGAAGCCTGCGACTCGCAACCACCGCAAGTCCAGTATTGACCACAGGGGACAAGCGAAGCTCTCCTGTGTGATGCAATCAGGGCACGTTGTGGTGCCCACCCGAGACCAACAACGAGTATTGCAGCAGCGACGCCCACCCGCTCTCTCGACTATTATCCATACAGGCGGTAGAGATTGGACGGGCTGTGTGTAAGCGGGTCAAATCAATATTTGGCGGGGAAAGTTCGGTGCTGTCGTTAGAAACTGGGCGCCCGATGCACCATTGAAGCTCTCTTGAACAGAACCAACGTGCGCATATAGGGCACTTGCCCAGACGAGGCAGAGGACCTGCCAGTGGACGCTCCAAACATGGAGTACAGAATTTCATGTTATGATGATCAGAACGCTGTACAATGGGGATGGCAGAGGAGACTAGACAGTCACTATTAGAGCAGGAGATGACTTTGAACGTATTGCACGATGTCTGCTTCTCTGAACAGACAGGACAGTGCAAACTGTCACTGGGGAAGTGACTCGCATCGTCTTCATCGATCAAATCTTTCTCGACAAGACAGCGACAAAAAGCCTGCGCAAAAGAAGGAATGAATTTTGCAACACACTTGCAGCCATGTAATTTACTCGCCTGGACTCAATTTTGTTGTTCTTCTCCCTCTTTCTCGAGGCGACGGGCTGCCTCGCGGTTTTGCGCTTCTTGTGCTTTCCATTTGTGTCGGATAATCCTCCTCACGTATTCTCTAAATTCTCCTAGGACAGACAGGATCTCCTGGGATACCGGGAAACGATGGTCTTGAAATTTATCATGGACTCGCAGTGTTTGAGTTAATCATGAAATGGGTGTTCATGACCGGCTGATCTGGTTCGCCTTCTCAGAGATTGAGGATTACAATTGACGGCTCACGTCCAGACTCCTCTACTTGGTAGGATAGGCTTAACGAGTGCCACCAGTTGTCCACCATGAATGGTGGTGGACGTTCGGGATTGACGGTAGAATAGATTCATTACATAACTTGAACGACCCGAGGCAGCATAGCATCTAAAAAAGTCGAGTCGGTCGATTTGAAGTCAAACTTGTTCTGAACAAGCCATATTTGGTGTAGCTCAGGACGGTGTTCGTAAACGCTTGTCTTGGTTTAATTGAGACAAATGTTATTCTGGATGGCGCTTAAGTAAGTGAAATAATGAATTTCGCAAGGAAAGATAGCGGTATTTAAGGTATGTACAATAAATCTAACAGGTATCACGAATTATATGTCATCGGCGATATCCGAGTCTGCGTCCAAGTCTGGGTCTACTAGTAGGTCGAAATCTGACAGCTCAACTCTAACACGCTGCTGAGAGACCCCACAAACGACTATGTGATCCTTCCATTGGTTCAAGTCAGCTTTCTCCTCGTCGCTGAGGCTATCCATGTCTGCGCACATAGCCTCAAATACAGTGGAGTTTGCCCCTGGAAATAACCTAGGTGTGGCACTGAGCGTCTCATGTCCCTGTTCCAACAGCGCACATTTTGTGATGGTGCCAGCTAATCCCATCACGTAGTGCAGCTGTTTGTGTGGCATCGTGAATAATTTGTCTAGTCAGGAAGCGCGTATTCCAGATCAGTTTCCCGACGAGGTAGAGGATGAAGGGGTTTTGGAACTTTGCATGGATGGTCAGTGTCCCATCCTAATTGAAAACTCGTAAGCGCATGAGTTGAGGTGAACAAAAAAAACAATACCGCATTAAACGAATATACATGCATAAAAATGTTGTCTTGAACGAGACGTCTGACGCGATCACAACGAAAGGCCTCGGGGGGCATCTGGCTACCCAGCAGAGGGAAAAGCGCGTATGCCATGACAACGCCTTCTCGAGTCAAGGTCGTGAGGACTGTGCGCACGACAATCACCTTCCGCCATATCATCGTGATGTCCTTGCTTTGATTTTTCCAGCATGGTATTCCTATTGGTCTGTCAGTTAATAAATTATTGAAAGACTTAACATACTGTCAAGTCCTGGAAACTTGGGTGCTGCTTTTCGAATCATCGATGTTACAATGCGCTTTCTGTCGGCAGCAGACGATGCCAACGCGTCTTTTGTAAACACGATGCTCACCACAAGTTCTTGTGAGCGCTGGAAGATCTGATCACGGACAGCTCCTGTGACCTCAAAGTAACGCTGTTCATTGGCGCTTCTGCACGGCTTGCAGCCGCCT